>NC_051221.1:30607521-30730021 GCF_015220715.1 Pygocentrus nattereri | reverse complement strand
CTACAGCATTTCTAATAAGGTCAAACAAATAAATCAAGAAAAAAACATCTTGCAATGATAAAAAAAAACACTTACTCTGTCTTTCCTCAGTGAGCACACCAAATAGTGTCCTCCATTTAATCACTTAAGTGATGTCTCCAAAGCTTGCTTGGGTATTTATTACAGGGGACTTATTTAAACGATGATGAATGAAGAGTGGCTCTGCCTGCTTTATAGTACAAATATACTTTAGCTTTGGCACATAATAGCCAATTTTAGAGAGAATGTGAAGTGCAGTGTAAGTATAGTGAGGGGACTCCGTGTGCACGTCTGGAGAAATAGGCTGTTAACTGCTATAATCAATACATTTTTACTTTAAATGCCTGTGCATTGAAATATGACACTTATTTCAGTGTACCACCAGACAAATATGCCGACTGAGTGAACAGATGAAGACTGGTCTTTGTAAACACTGTTCAGAATGAATGAATCAGAATTCATCGGCTGCAAGTTAAGTGAAATCCAGGTCTGTGGAGCTTGAACAAAAAAAAACTATTCCAATCATGATCTGCTTATTGGTTTTAAGGAGCTAGCAGCCTACGGGCTCTTTAACTAAAGCATAATACAAAGCACATAAAGGTTGAGTAGGTTTTTGGATCCGTTTGAGTGTGAATTTCATTTTGATGCTTAGAAAACAGCAAGATAGGGGACTTTTACTGCTCTCTTAAAGGGGGAATTCCACTGATTGCCCAATGTAGGTACGATATAAACAACGTCATTCAGAGTGTTTTGATGTGAAACGGTTAATTATAGAGAAACTTACATTCTGATGCCTTTATAGTGGTTATGATAGGAACCAACGGTGGCCAAGTCTACAATAGAAACATAGCCATTTAATTTGCTGTCTCAAACCAAAAATGACTTACACGTCTTTTGAGTGTTTGAATGTAATGCTGACAACTATAAAGCATAAAACATGTGGGGTGTATTTTGGGACTATTTTGTCTTAAAACCTCCTGCATATATCTTTCTGCTTTGAATGTCTTCAATAAAATACATTAGTTAAAAAATATGTAATAAAAAATATGATAGTAAAAGAATATCACAGACATCCGGTACCGCATTTATAACCATTTCACGAAATATTTTTCTGTGCGGAAGCTTTTAGAGGCATTAAATGCTCCGGATGTCTGGTTCCTATCACCACCACTGTGATTAACTCTAACTCGGTATGTTTCTCCTGAATGGAACGTTTGAGATCAAACTACTCTGAATGACTTTGTTTACACCTTAACAATTTAATTAAGCAGAAAATTTGAAAAACGAAAGGAATTCTGAACAAAACACTCCACTGTATTAGTTCCTAGATCTCCTTTTATTCATTTATGTAGTGTTTTAAGACAAAATTTAGGCCTGTGTTTAAGAGCTCTACTAATGCACACCTTTACCTCAGTTTTTTTAAACAGGCATGCTGTGAGGCACTTCCGCTCTCCAATCTACACATATATGTCTAGTTTGATTTGTTTAACATGTATGAAGACACATTCTGTACCTACACCTGTTTAGCCCTATAATAGAACATGGCATAAATTCAAGGCAACACACAATGTGTTTCACACTCAGCACCGCAGCGAGTCATTTGAATGTAATGGGAGGTTTGTCGCTTCTTTCTGTTGATTGGCTTTTCATCCTGGTGTTCTCTCATTATAAATAGCTTGCAGGATATGCCATTACAGCCTTTGTTGTGTTTCCCTGTCAAATTATGCCAGAGAGGGACAACAGAATGGAACATCTGCAATGTATATGTAGCTCAGAAAGAGGGTGCAGCATGAAACGAAGCAGTTTACCATGAGAATGCAGCCACAGATGGCACAAAAAGCAGGGGCAACTCGAGAGCGCATGTTCGCCTTTGTCCCACTTCATTAGTCTTTCCGAATTTATCCTCCTACAGCTCATTACAATTACTGATTAATTAGCATAGCAAGTGGCTGCCTGACCACAGAAATAAAAATGAAAATGTAAATTGTGTCTCAGTTGCCTAGCTGTGACACATGCCCTGATTAGAAATGCAATCAGAGAGAAAGTGGTGGGGGGGGCGGTGGTGATTTGTTATTATTCTTCTTCCTCCTCTGTAGGCCTCGCTGTATCACAGGTCCAAATCAGAGGCACTGGCACCATGAATCAAACCCATAGATCTGTCAGCAGGCCATGAAAATCACAAAAGAAGAATGGATGTCAGTGACAGAGCTGTTTCGTTTACCTTCGGATTGATTCATCTGATAGCAGACGGGGCTGTGTGGAAGCAAACTGCATACTATAGTGCTGAGGCAGGATAAAGAACATAGCTGATGGGCAGCAGACAGAAATGTAAAAGCCGAGCTGCGCTGATCCCACAATAATGTTTTCAAATCTGCCAGGGTGTGATTGCCTCAAATAGGCCGGAATATTTATTTCTCTTTCCGCTGCAAGCACCTATGCTTAGCACAGTGGGAAAATGACGGTACTTTAAAAATGGAGGAGGGTTCTGTGTGACTGAGTAGCTAAGTCAGTGTGAAAGTGTCGAGGCAATGGGAAGATGAAGTGGTGGACCTGACTGCCACCCTCGCTGTGTGAAAATTATCTCATTAATTCAGTTTCCCTTGGCCTCTCTGTCCCTGAGTGCTACAGAGATTCTCTCTCTCTCTCTCCCTCCCCATCTCTCTCTCTCTTTCATGGCAGTCCGACATTAGCATATCCTGGTTGCCCAGGCAACAAGCTCAGAATGCCTCAATTCCCCGCAGCTTCCTCACCACAAAAGCCAAGTAAACACGAGAGTTTATCTTCTCCCGGTGTATGACAAATAGTATGACATGTTTGCTTGTCATAACGACAGGTTCTTTTGCTTCCCCTGCAGCTGCTGGCTGATTTCACTTACGACAAAGACCTCCTATGGCACTCGCTTTACACAGGAACCTTACCGAATAAACTCTCTTCAACTCTCTCAAAGCCTCAGAGCACACTTTTGATGGGCATCATTTCATCTCTTGCCATTAAACTTTGAATGCGTTTCCCCACTCGCATTGTGAGGATCCGTAAAAGGGAAGCTGGAAAGCTTATTTTGTTCATTTTCAAAGGGGGAAGAAAGCACATTCTTGGATACATTATTGGATACAGTTTTGAGCAGATGGGATCCCATCAGCTTCTGAGCAGCTTATAATGAAATCACAGTAAAATAGTTTGCATAGACAACACAGTGTCATTGATGCCGCGCACCTCTCTTGTAAAGCACCCAAAGCTACTAGAGTGCTCATTTTCCTTTTGTGGAGAATCTTCTGCCTGCTAAACATGAGTGAGTGAGTGAGTGAGTGAGTGAGTGAGTGAGTGAGTTACTTATTTATTTAGTTATTTAGTTAGTTAATTAGTTAGTTAGTTAGTTAGAGTCTAGGCCCATGGAGTGCTTTGCATCTAAAAAGTGCATTAGTGATTGTTTTACTAGACACATGCTATCTAACCTTATGATGACCCTAATGCAATAATACTATGGAAAAGCATCATTAAATTATCACTGGATCTATTATGACATGCAATCTACACTCACTGCCCACTTTATTAACTCCACTTTGTAGTTTCACAATTACAAACTGTAGTCCTTCTGTTTCTCTGCAAACTTGGTTGGCTTGACTATTCCCAGTCCAGCAGTGACAGTGAGGTGTTTAAAAACTCCAGCAACACTGCTGTGTCTGATCCACGCAGAGCAGTGCAACACACATTTACACACCACCACCCCGTCAGTGTTACTGCGGTGCTGAGAATGATCCACCACCCAAATAATACCTGACCATTGAAGAACAGGGTAAAAGGGGGCTAACAAAGTGTGCAAATAAAAAGATGGACTACAGTGACGGTAGAACTTAAAAGTACACCTATATGGTAAGTGGAGCTGATAAACGGGACAAAACTGATAAAAGGGTGTTGAGACCAGGTATGAAAAAAGACCAGGTAAAAGTAGCCAATGCAACCCAACACAATGCTAGTGATACCCTAAATAAACTATATATATATATATATATATAGATGGGCAGGCAGTCCGTCCTGTTTGCGGTCGCCTGTGCTCACATCCATGTGTGATCCGGTTCCGCAGTTTGTTGGCCTGTCCGGGGCTGCACTCCTCCCAGTTCAATCCGAGTGGAGCCTCAATCCGGGCTTTGCACCAGCTCCCCTGCCTGTCCTGCTGCTTACATTGTATCAGTCTCTCGCCTCCGAGAGCTGCAAACAGCCATTAAGATCATGTTAGAGATTCAGTGAAAAGCAAGCGGAGGAATCCGGCGGTATGAAAACCTCCTGAATCATCGGAATTTATTCCCCTCCAGATCCAGAGGTGACCTGCTGCGTTTTTGGAAGCGGGCTTGGGGGAGAGGAGAGCGGAGCGGAGCTGAACGGGAAATGCCCGGTGCAGCCGGTGTTGTTCAGTTTTCAACGGGATCTCAGCGTGTGATGGCCGCGGTCCAGTAGGCTGGCCTCTCCGCTGCCCGGACCTTGCTTTGCCTCTGTGGATTTGAGTGGAGCACGCTGGCTGATCTGTCTGCATAATCCAGCGATTCCGAGCTCCGTTTATTTTAGTTTTTTTCTTTACCACCGGGATCTATGGAGTGCACATAAACACCAGCTGGATTGGGGTCTGTCGGCGGGGTAAGCAGCTGTATTTGATGCTTTTTTATGTACAGGAATGTATTTCTCCCACTTTTGGTCGAGGGAGCCCGGTCAACAATCGTTAGCAGACTAGCTGCTCACGGCTAACGAGCTAGCCGACATTAGCACGCTAGCAGGCTAGCTGGGAATCCGCGCTACCAGCATTTCTGTCCTCATGTTTCGTGCGGCTGAAAATCCCTTTGTTTGGGCAACTTGGGAGGTTTTTCGTTTGAGCAGACAGTCGGACCATGTGCGAGTGCTGCCTTGCGTGTTTGGGCAGTGCTGTTTACCGTGGCTATCATCTTTGTTTGACGCCTTCGGTGTCCCTGCATGTGTATTTGATGCTTGTCTGTTAGCTAGCTGCGGGGAAATAAAGACACACACGGGGCCGCTTATTCTGCTGACGCCTGGACATAAACATGAGTTTATGGTGCTCACTTGGGTGTCCAGGAGTGTCCCCTATTCAGTCAGCGAGTGTGTAAAAGCGCCGAGGAGCAGACTTCGCGACTGTTAGACTAATGTCGGGGGAGTCCGTTGCCCTTGGCTTTGTCACATTTGGTTATGGCTGAGTTAGCTGTAGCTAGCTCTGCTAGGACACCCTGCCAGCGTGTGCTGTTTGGTACAGGAGAGACAGAGAGAGATACGGAGGGAGAGAGAGGAGTGCATGTTCACCCACTTAGCTCCTAAGAGCCTGCACTGATTTACAGGGCAGCCGTGGCTCGCTGCCCTTCTGCCTTGCCTTTCCTCCGTAACACTAGTCTCACGTGTGTGTGCCCTGAAAGTCACAGCTCCCGGGTTATTTGTAGTGACCCCGATGACTCCTGTTCAAACAGCTAGCCAGCTAACTAGCATGCCCTCCTGAATATAATCCGGAGAGCTAACTAGGCCCCCAGAGCAGAGCAGCGAGGCACGGCGTTCACAAAACACGTTACAGATTAAGACAGGCGATTATTGTGTACTGCTGAGCCAAAATCTGGCTGGATAAATGGTGTGGATTCTTTTACCTCCTGCAACCCAAAATAGTCATAAACGTTTACATCTTCTTCAGCTTTATATGCCAATGACCTGCGGTCATTACTATCTTCACATCAAGCACAGGTCAGGCGAGCTGCTGCATCCTGAAACTGCAGTACATTACAGTTTGCTCTGTTTTCCACACGGTCACGGAAAGTGTCTTAAACACTTCCCACCAACGTGTCTGTCTTGCAGATTGTGACTGGCCCTGTTAGATTTTGAAGTGCAGACGCCAAAAACTGGAGCAGGATTGTGCTTCACTTCCATTTTGTAGATCGTTGTGTTAGAAGTGGGCGATACAGCAAAACTTTAAGAAGTTTTCGCAATAAATAATATTTCAGGATATGTAGTTTGGAAAAGTAAAAAAAAGTGAGATTTTAAAATGTAACAAAAACTTTGGATCCAATAATTTAGGTTAAACATTTCACCTCCTGCACTGCACTAAACCCTGTTATAGGACTAATGACGCTGTCTGTGAAATCTAACATGCAGCTCTAAAGTGTGCTAAGTACTGACGATATCCACAATATGCTCAGACAAACGGATGATGATGATGATAAATATTGTCATATTGCTCAGCCCTGCGTTGTATGCAGGGGTGCACCGATATGGGAACTGTGGGGGGCCTGTGTCAGTACCTGAGGTTTTTCATGTACCATGTCCGGTGATGCTAATACATGCACTAGGGCTGGGCAGTACAGTGTACTTCCCTGAACATATTGTGCATGTCATCAAAGAGCACTGACTAACTGCGTGTTTTATTGCAAAGTGAGCATAACTAGACCTGTTCAACTGGATTTACTGTTTGCAATGCATTGAATACAAACTGCTGTAGTTGTACATTTATTATTAATATCTTTTTATATGTGGCAGTATAGGTTCTATTTTGCCTGTTCCAGCTTATACAATCTCAGAAAAATGAAATATTGTGATGCATATCGCATCATAAAAATAAAAGTAAAATGTGTCGTGATGTAATATTTGTGCTGTGTTGCCCACCCCTGACATGCACATGCAGTGTAGAAAGTGAGATCCAAAATTTCTTGATTCTGCTGAGCTCTACAAATATATCATTTATCTCTATGGGGGTACAAATGCATTAACCTAAATCGCATGCAGACATTTTACCACAGTAGCCCAGGAGTGTTTCAACATTCTGTTCTGGAGTGAAACTGAATGTCATCAGATATTGATTTGAAAGTTCAGTCACATCTAAACTTGCTGGTAATTTTTCAAAGCAAATATCTGCCCATACCGATGGGGTTCTGGTATTGCACATCCCTAATTTTAACAGTATGCTTATGTATGGTTTGCGTTGCGTAACTGTAAAAAGGTGAAAATGATGAATAGTTATTACGAATAGCTATTAATGAACGTCTGCTCTCATTGGACTATTTTGGGCCTCAGGAGTTCCCCCTGCCTGACATGCAAGAACATCAAGTATACTTTGACTAAACTGTGGCTCTCTGCAGGCAATAGTGTATATTCAGAGATGTAGCCCTGTTTACATCAGTAAATGTTCACGTTTAGCCGTGAGGGACGACTTTGTTAGAGTTGGAGGGTTAGTGTTTTCCAGCCCATGGTCTCACAAGAGATTCTGACTTCTAGAATGACATTTTCTTGACAAAGTTTCAACCTAGTAATTATGGTGACACTTGAATATCCCCCCCAGTAAGAAGCTCGTAATTATGGTAATTCCAAGATGAGTTCCCAATCACAATGCTCTCTGAATTTTCAAAGCCCAGTTTCCATTGCTAAGAGACTCACGCCAATCTTATGTGCAGTCGTATGGAGTTGACACGTGCTAGCATTGAGATAATACTGCAGGCAAAATACGTCCATTGGGTCACAACATGTGTTTTCTTCTGTCTCTTTTAAACGTGATTCACATTATTTGCAAGTTTATAAAATTGAAGCTTTTGAAATGCAGGGTATATCAGGAAGGTGTAATTTACATTTTTGTGTGGTAATGCATGTAGGATTGGGTGATATGGCCTGGTGTTTATCATAATGGAATGTGGGGGGGCAAATTGCAAGAAAGCATTCACAGACCTTGAGCTAACCATGTGTTGCAAATGCATTTACAGGACAGCTTTAATTTAGCAAGATGCTGAAAATGAATTCTTTCTTGATATATGGTTCCTTTTTTTTCTTCTTCAGAAGATTTCAGACCATTGGATTTGGTGTTTTCATGCCTGGGAATCCTATTGAAGTCCTCTGTATTATAAATCAATATAGGGATGCAACAAATGGCATTTATTAGTTGTTATCACCTTTAGCTTCTGCAGTATTTCTAATGGAGAAGGCTGGAGTATGCAGCAACTGTGGGGGGAAAAAAAGGACAGTGTTCTCTTTAGTTGCAGTCTGTGTGTATTGTGTTGTATCTGTATGTCTTTCTCTTCCTCTTTGGAGAGGAGATTCTAATGTTGTTAGTCTTGTAGGGTTGTTTGAGGTGGCCTTTTGGTAGGCCTGTGACAGTTATTGCGTAAATGCCTCCCTGCAGTTATTTAAGCTGACCACAATTATTTTCCACAGTTGTTAGCAGCCTTATGTTTATGTCACAACAAGCAGAATGTGAATCATGTGCACTTCCATCTGTTGAGTTGAAGGAAGTATGTGTAAATAAAAGAAAAAAGGAAATCTAAATTGAGACAGGTCATGGATTTTAATGAAAACAAAAGTCCTAACATCTGACTGGTGCTATATCACCTTTAGAGGGCAGCACAGAGTAATGTTTGTTTATTTGAGCTCAAGCTGTTCTTGGTTTCTGTTGAGTTTTGACAGGTAAGAGATGAAACTGATGATCAGCTAATTGGACCACTTTTGTACTTTTAATAGCCACATACAGCGAACAAAAAAGACAGCAATCACACTTAAATACGTGACCTTTATTTGTCATTTCAATATGTAATAATTGTGCCCAGCCTACCTGTTGGCAGTCCCATTCATAGTGAACAACAGGCTAGCAGGCTGCTTAGGAAATTGACGGGGATATAACAACACATGTAATTTTATGTTTTAAAATTTCTTGATCCTGTTGAGCTCTAATTATACACTTCAGAAAGATAAGAGCTCTCAAGCAGAACTTTTCCAGGCTCACACCTGGCATCTAACCAAATACACCCAAAAATGCAACTCCTGGAATTCATAAGAGACGTATTAGTCTCTCCCTCCCTGACATTGACCTGCACAAAAAACAGTAAGTGGGAGACCTTTGGAGGGAAGGAGCATATTGACAGTACAGTTTTGATATTTGTTACTGTTTTGAATGTTAATTTTTGGGCTGACATCTTTATAAACTCAAAGTCTGATGATGTACACTAGATTTGTTTTATTTGACATTTACGTAGGATCCTGCCAGTATTCATTCATCTTGGCTGCAAAATCTGCACGCATGAATTTTTCCTGAACTCAAAAGGATAAAAACGTTCTTTCCCTGTTGTTTCTGATTGTTTTGCCATACATTCACGCCAACCTATTCTATCACATTCCAGACCAAAGAGAAGTTGAAATGCTCACGTAGTTTGGAATATTGTCCAGAGTGCTGAACATGAATACATAATGGTGGTGATTTATGGTTTAAGGAAACTATTTGGCATCTTTTTGTGAACAGAATTGTTATCCTGTACTAATTACAGGGCTCATCAGTATTTGCCTCTGAAAATTCCATCCTCCCCAGATAATACAGTATGAATGTTATCATTGTTTTAAGAAAACCTTGCATGAACAAAGTGGTGTGTGTGTGTGTGTGTGTATGTATGTATGTATGTATATGTGTATATATATATGTGTGTGTGTATATGTGTGTGTGTGTGTATATATATATATATATATATATATATATATATATATATATATATATATATATATATGTATGTGTATATATATATATATATATATATATACATACATACATACATACACACACACACACACACACACACACACACACACACACACACACACACACACTACTCAAAAAAATAAAGGGAACACTTAAGCAACACGATATAACTCCAAGTAAATCAAACTTCTGTGAAATCAAACTGTCCGCTTAGGAAGCAACACTGACAATCAATTTCACAGCTGTTGTGCAAATGGAATAGACAACAGGTGGAAATGAATGGCAATTAGCAAGACACACTCAATAAAGGAGTGGTTCTGCAGGTGGGGACCACAGACCACTTCTCAGTACCTTTCTGCTTTCTGGATGATGTTTTGCTCACTTTTGAATGTTGGTGGTGCTTTCACACTCGTGGTAGCATGAGACGGACTCTACAACCCACACAAGTGGCTCAGGTAGTGCAGCTCATCCAGGATGGCACATCAATGCGAGCTGTGGCAAGAAGGTTTGCTGTGTCTGTCAGCATAGTGTCCAGTGGCTGGAGGCGCTACCAGGAGGCAGGCCAGTACACCGGGAGACGTGGAGGAGGCCTTAGGAGGGCAACAACCCAGCAGCAGGACCACTACCTTCGCCTTTGTGCAAGGAGGAACAGGAGGAGCACTGCCAGAGCCCTGCAAAATGACCTCCAGCATTCCACAAATGTGCACGTGTCTGCACAAACGGTTAGAAACCGACTCCATGAGGATGGTATGGGGGCCCGATGTCCACAGATGGGGGTTGTGCTCACAGCCCAACACCGTGCAGGACGCTTGGCATTTGCCAGAGAACTCCAGGATTGGCACATTCGCCACTGGCGCCCTGTGCTCTTCACAGATGAAAGCAGGTTCACACTGAGCACATGTGACAGATGTGACAGAGTCTGGAGACGCCGTGGAGCGTGATCTGCTGCCTGCAACATCCTTCAGCATGACCGGTTTGGCAGTGGGTCAGTAATGGTGTGGGGTGTCATTTCTTTGGATGGCCGCACAGCCCTCCATGTGCTCGCCAGAGGTAGCCTGACTGCCATTAGGTACCGAGATGAGATCCTCAGACCCCTTGTGAGACCATATGCTGGTGCGGTTGGCCCTGGGTTCCTCCTAATGCAGGACAATGCTAGACCTCATGTGGCTGTAGTGTGTCAGCAGTTCCTGCAAGATGAAGGCATTGAAGCTATGGACTGGCCCGCCCGTTCCTCAGACCTGAATCTGATTGAGCACATCTGGGACATCATGTCTCGCTCCATCCTCCAACGCCACGTTGCACCACAGACTGTCCAGGAGTTGGCTGATGCTTTAGTCCAGGTCTGGGAGGAGATCCCTCAGGAGACCATCTGCCACCTCATCAGGAGCATGCCCAGGTGTTGTAGGGAGATCATACAGGCATGTGGAGGCCACACACAATACTGAGCCTCATTTTGACTTGTTTTAAGGACACTACATCAAAGTCGGATCAGCCTGTAGTGTGTTTTTCCACTTTAATTTTGTGTGTGACTCCAAATCCAGGCCTCCATTGGTTAATAAATTTGATTTCCATTGATGATTTTTGTGTGATTTTGTTGTCAGCAAATGCAACTCTGTACAGAACAAAGTATTCAATGAGTGTTTCATTCATTCAGATCTAGGATGTGTTATTTGAGTGTTCACTTTATTTTTTTGAGCAGTGTGAATGAATGAATGAATGAATGAATGAGAGATGCTGGAAGAAAAGCTTGTATCTCCAATTTCTCCACCAAAAGAAATGGACAAAAACTCTGATTCCATTGACTTTAAAAACTTCAAAAGTAAAGTGTTGTTTTTTTTTTTTTCTTTCTTTCTTCTCTTGTAAAATTATCATTTTGGAGATACAAGGTTTTGTTTGTTTGTGTGTGTATATCTATGTGTGTGTGTGTGTGTGTGTGTATACACACACACACACATGGGGCAGATGTCTCAAATACTCATTATAGCCTGTTCCCTAGTTTAGTCAAGAAAACAGTACATTTATCCAAATGAGCTACCTGCTCTGTTTTTATGCTGTACAGTGCTGCAGGTGATTTAAAGTGTAGAAACCAATTAATCTGATGTTAGAAGACAATAATCTGATGTCTTGAGACACTGCAGTCGTGAGCTGCTTCTCATGTATGAAAACATTCACGACACCATTATTCGCATCAGTTAGCTGTCAGATTTGATAGGTCACTGAAATCACTTTGGCATTAGGCTCCGTTACGGCTCAGATTTACCCAGCAAAGCTTCCTGAAGATAAATGGCCTGGTACAGATTTCTGCTCTGCTGTTGAGTGCAGCAAGGTGATGTGAGGATAAGGTCTGCTAAGTCACTCTCTCTCGCACTGACATTTTGTTATCATGCTGTTCTTTGGCTGGAGCCCAAGTGGTTTCTGGTGCAGTGGAAGAGCAAGCAAGAAGATTGTGGACCTTTTTTACCCCGTGTTTTTAGTGAGAATGACTTTCCTGCTGTGAGAGTGCTGCCAGCGTGCAGGTGACACTGAAATGAGAGGTAGTTCTTGTCCTCAGTGGATGGTTTTACTTTTATTCTACACCAGAGCACTTTCATACCGCCCTGAATGATACAACTTTCGTCTTGGAATAATGGTAGCATGAAATAGTACTCGCTCCATGTTCAGGTGGCTTGGTTTTCGTGCATTTTTCACATTCAGGTTCTTTTTGTGGGTTGCAGTGGTGAGAAGAGCAGGTGAGTGAAAGGAGCATCATCTGTTTGGTGCTTGAAAATGACTTGGAACACATAAATAAGTCATCAAAGAACGGTTTGAGGACCTCAGAGGTTTAGAAGGGCTGTTCAAACATCAGCTCCTTTGTGCTGCTGTGGCAGGCCGTGGAATAAACAGTTTGAAAACCCACTTGTTGTCAAGCTCTTTTGTATGGAGGCCAACATTTCTCTTTCAGTGAGAGTTAAATCTGTAACCACTGGAAACATTTGGTTGCAGTCATTTCTGTTTGCCTATAAGGACATTTCACACACAGGTTTTGTAGAGCATTGTAAAGCTTTCTCGAATACAAACATCTTTTATTTTTCCAGTTTGCTGTCTGCGCGTGTCAACTACCCTGTTTTGGTTTGCGGTTTGGCATAATTTATGGCGCTATGGTAGACCAGCCCAGTTTAGGTTCTTCAGAATGCTTGTCAAAAGCATTAGGCCTGTGACATTCCTGTTTTTGTTAAGCTGACTAACCTTGAAGTCAGTGTGTGTTTCGTTGCTGTTCTTTGTCAGCGTGTTTCTGTATTTTGACTTGTAGGCAGACACTGATGAGACACAAGACGTGAGCTGCAGAGAGAACCGTAAACATGGATTCTCTAGAAACAGTAGAAAGATTAGTGAAAACAATCTTTTGTGGCAATCTAGCTGCATGATTAAGGGATAGCTTTGTGGACACAGATTAAGCTCAACTTTTGACTAAACTGTAATGTTAGTGGTGGCTCACTATTAAAATACAATTTAGTTTAGTCTTGGGCTTAATCTAGGACTGGGAAACTGGTCAGATTTTTACTGAACAGCCAATAGAATAAAAAACAAGCAGAACTACTGTCAAATTGATGGGCTGAAAAATGTCTTCAGTCTATGACGTTTGTTTTGCAGTTCTAGCTTGAGATGGATCAGTAGACTATGCATTGATATCGGCCATTACTTCTCTAAGTGAAGTGCTGATCAGTAATGTAAAACATATGAGCCATATTTCGCCTGAGGCACTAGAATAACTGCTGCGCTCAAGTTGGAATGAGAAGATTTGAACAGGAAGTTGGTGAGTAGGAAGCCAACTTCAGCCTTGTCGAATGTTTCACTAATGAAAACTAATGAAAACACTTTTCCTAAGGTATATAATTACATGTTTGGCTCCTATTTTGCCGTTTATTAATTGTGGTTTCTGGGGATTCGTTTGTTAGCACATCTGCTGTTTCACAGAATGAATCGGTCAGTATTTGCAGTAGCAAGTTTAACTTTAGATTTTGTCCTGAATGTTTGTCCAATGTTTGCAAAAGAAACATTGTCCAATATTGTACAAAAAAATGTCACTTGCTTTGGCAGTGCACGGACATGAGTTTAAAGAGAGAGGCTTCTGAAGGAGCATTGGCAGGAGGGGTGTATTTGGTTTTCTACTGAGTTCAAATATCAACCGTTCAAATATCAACTGTCAACGGTATGGGCTATTGGCTGATTCTGCTGAAAGGCCACGATCAGTATTGGCTCAAATCAATGACTTCCCTGAAAGGGTGAAGATAAAAGTAAGGGATGTGCATTCTGACTAATTTTGATATTAGAGTATCTGCACGAGTTTGTTAATGAATATCTGATTAACTGCGAGGAAAAACATTGACAAAAAAGAGGAGGAAGGCATGATCGTGTTAAACTTTTTACTTTTTATTATTATTTATTTATTTGTTAGTATTTATTAATATCCTTTTGATTATTCGAAAGCAGGTTAGGGGGATTGGTGTGTTTTCATGTTGGATGTGTAACAGAGGCTGCCTCCTCACATTGGACTCGTTTTTTTGCTCAGTGGACAATGTGCCAACATGTTCTCTGTCAGAGAAATATATCTTCAGTTTCTGAACCTTGCTAACGTCAGCTACAGTATTAAGGCTACTTAGCAAAAAGGCCACGTTACACCTGCCTTTTTTAGTCTTTGTCTTTAACAGCTCGTCTTTCACAACTCGTGTTTCAGAGCAGCAGACTACAACAAAATACACTTGCAAATATGAGCAGAACTATGTTTCACTGAGTTGTCCGCCTGTATATTTTATGTCTTCCCACAATGAAGCGTAATGAATACCCAAATGGGGATTTCACTTCTCTAATCCTGGTGCCTCCTAAGTTCAAGTAGTTGTATTTTGTGTTCCTGGATGTGCTCTGTGGTTATTTTAAAAGGCGTAGTCTGAATAAGATCCTTCAGAAAATAACAGCACATCAGAATAAATGACATACTGATGCGCATGAGACCTGAATTCAGGGAAATGCAGAAAAAAGCAGGTAATAAATGGTGAGTCTAAGGTTAGACATTCAGTGCCAATACATCTATGGAATCCCACTTCAAGTATAGAGTTCTACCTCTTCTCAGTGTTCAGGGCTGCTCTCTCTTTTAGTTTCTGTTTAGTGTTTTCCATGATTTAGACCACGATTTTTAACTTAAATATACAGCCAAACAGGTGTCCGTATGATCATCTCGGTCAATTTCCCTTCTTTCCTCTGAATCCCAACATTTAATTGAGCTTTCACAGTATTATGCTAATGGAATATCAAAAGTAATGTAACTGATACGGTTTTTTAGTTTTCTTTTTTTCCCCCCTCAAATAACCCAGTGATCGCTTTAGCTGGGCAAATGAAGTCATTTTTATGTGGTTCTCACAGATTGATATGAACTTCCTCATAGATTGTGTGGACATGAATGTCATCATGTGTAGTTGTGTACTCGCCTTAGTGGGATCTGGATTAGTGTTAATTCCTTCTGCCCTTTTCAGCCTTCAGTATGGAATAATTTAGATGTAGCCTAGCTGCTGTGTTGTATTAAAGTAGCTGCTGCTGCTTCTTGGGCTCTTAGTCCGATTAGTTAGACTAAATGTGCTTGTGCTGCAGCCACTGACCTGCAGCTGAACCAGCGTGCTGACAGGCGAGTGAATGACAGTGAGACATACAGGGGGAGAATGCAGACAAAGAGGGGAAGAAGTAGGAAAGGGGGAATTAGAATCGAGGGGATTTTCGAATTTTTCTGTTTTATATTACCTTCATATTACATTCCTGCCTAACAGCACACCTTGATTGTCAGGTGAAATGGTTTTGAAACATGCTAGTGCTGCTGCTTGCAGAAGTGTCATACTGTAATCAGCTATATTGGTGCAGTCAGTTATGGTGTCATAAGTGTGATCATGCTTAGTCAAACTACAGTAAAAGTCATGAAAGTGATTGAATAATTGTTGATAAAATCCAAAGGCTGATGGATTTTGTGCTGCTATTTGAATTTGACAGCTCTGTCTGTGTGACTTGCTTTTATTTGGATCGTAAAAATGTGATCCTGTGGACATGTCTTTTTAATATAATGGGCACACTTGGCAGAGTGGCTGAGTAGTCACTTATAGCTTCATTAAAATGGCCTATCATCTTACTCTTAGGATTTTTGGCTGGGCCATATGACATTTGAGTAGAATAAGGAGTTTCTCAAACTCTCCCAACACTCAAGCTATGGGGAGACTTGCTGTCTTGAGGAAAAAGGCTGAAAGCTTACCTTCGCCCACCATTGCGATATATTTATATATTTTTGAATCATTTTTGTCAGTTTTCCAGCTTGCTTCTCTGACCGTAAATGGCAGATGGTGTGAAATCATGCTGTGGCTGCTTTCTGCTCTCAGCTTATCTGCCTCTCTCTCACAGTGCATTTGGTCAGGTCTTGTCAACTTGTAAAGCTGAACATTTCTGAGATTACTACCAAGAAGTTGCACTTGCTGACAGTACGAGTAGTGAGCCTGACCAAGTTATGATCTTGGACACTTGGGGAAAGAGTACCAGGTTACCACTTAACCTCAGATTGTCATCACAGTGTGGGAAATGACTACCTGTTATAGCGCACTTCCACCAAACGAGTACAGCTGCAAGTCCGTTATCACGTATTTTGTAGTCATTTCCATTCCTTTGTGACCTGTACTGTAGCTGAGTACTCGTACTGAATAAGGTAACCCTTCTTGATTGGGGGTGGTCAGTCATCCCAAAATTGCCATGTGTCATCTCTTGAGTCATCACTACCCACGTTTACATGCAGCCTAATACGTCTGATTGAGGCCATTCGCAATACAGTTTCTTTCCGATTGAATGAGGTGGGTAAACCTCTAAATAATCCATAAAATAATAATGATTAAATAATTAAACGCCTGAATCCGATTACACGCCAATCGGAATGTGTAAGTACGTTCTGCGCATGCGCGTCGCGTCATAGCGAAAGGTTTATACCATTCAGCATGGCGGAGCTGAAACTGGTCTGCAGAGGAGACGGAGTTTCTGCTCTGAGCTTGAAAAGACGGCGGTGGGACGGACGTCCAGATTATATGTCTCAGCACGACGTCTTCCTCTCACAGCTTCCTTTATTAAGTACATGTGAAGGACGTTTTTCTGAGTCTGACGTCATTTTAAAGCAATTACAAACACAAGCGCGCCAACTGGAAACTCATCCCACGCCGACTGGACCTCACGTGATGTTTGCTGTCATGGTAACGTTTACTCTCAGCGCTGCTCCACGCATGCACGTCATTTTGCATCGGATTACTTGTAGCGAGCATGAAAACGAAGATTTTCCATTAGACTGTTGAATAGACTGAGCATATAAACACCTCAGTCTGAATCTGTAATCGGAATGTATTCAATCGGATTGCCAAAAATCTTTGCATGTAAACACGACCAGGTTACAGTCCGTTCTGGATTCAGATTAGCTACTGCATGTTTCCCTACAAAGAGAGTATAATTAGTTATCCTGGTAGTTGGCCTGGTTAAGTTGAGTTAGTGCAGCTCTGTGTGTGAAGTATTAAACTACGAATTGAGTGATTTTTATTTTTGCTAGTAATTTGCAAGTCTATACTACTTTCAAATGATCAAACCTAAAAAAATATATCCTGATATATATTATATGCCAAGAAAATGTCTGTCATGATACTGGGTTTTTTCCGTAGTGCCCACCCTTAGCTAGGGCCTTTTGCACACCCTTTAGAGTAACAAGTAGCAGAGTTTTGATTTGATTTGAGCTTCTTGATTTCAAAACTTCAAGACAAGTGTATTGTTCACGTGATGAATTTGTGACCACACGAAAGCTAACTTGAAATGTATGTCTAACCTGTTGAGCTGACCAATGCACAGATCTGTGGAATCCTCAAATCCACCTCTCCCCCGCTGAGCATGAGGTAGCGTTTCGAGTGGAGATGCCAGCGAAATAGTGAACAAGTTTTGAAGGTCGTTCCCCAAGTTTTTGTTGGCATGACTTGAACTGAAAAAGAATGAACCTGTCGTACAATCAAGATCAAGCAGCCGGAAACCTTTTAGAGATCTGGTATCCTTCTTGTTTTGCAACATGTTTTTGATAAGATTTTAGAACAGCGTATTTAAGGTGATTGTTTATTCAAACAGTTTTAACACACACCATCATAGCTGTGTTGTATTCTCATGTTGGGAATGATCTTGAAATGCTAGTCACAGCACTCCTCTTTACTTTGTACTAGTAACACCTTTACATCAGCATCGTCTCTTTTGTTCTACGCTGAGTGAGATATGGACAATGACCTAATGAAAAAGTGGAGTGCGTGCTATGCAGAATTAACCTGCTTTACCACAGCTGCACAAGTGCAATAAAGGGTCACTTATAGTTGCAAATCCTGAAAGGAGAACAGTACAGTGTAAGTACTTTTGCAAGTGCTAAACAGTTCTGACAAGAGAACGGAGGCTAGGGTTATGAGTAAATATGAAAAGTAAAGCAAAAGCAGTGCTAGACCTACAGAGTTATACATGCTACATCAGGAGCAGAATACTTTATTGATCCCAGTGGGAAATTGCAGATCACTGAGGTTGCAGTTATTACACCTGCACTCTTAGCCTCTGATGCACCAGTTACACATGCACAGAATGTCTAATATCTGTTGAACTTTAAGCCAGCCACAACTCATTTTGTGAGGTCTGTTCTGGTTGGCTGTCCGCATGCCTTTCCTATTGGCAAACAAATTCGTTTGGGATGTTGATGGCATCTGGTAAAGTTATTCAGGGTTTTTTAGGCATTTGGTTGTACTTAACTGATGTCCTTGTGTTTGCCGAGGCATACTGATGTTTCTCCTGTGGGTTTGCTTTTCCTGTAGCCCCATTTGAAAAATCTGTCCCTACACGTCACACAGACAACATTCTGTAGTTAATTATTTTGTATGTCAGTCAAACACCACTTCCTAGCAAAGTATGCCGTTCTCGGCCTTGTTGCACAACAAAACTGACCAGACTCTGTTGAAGGATAGACATCTGGCTTGCGAGACTATTACACCTGTAACGGTTACTTGCACTACTGCATTGGATGAAAGCTTCCCTGCGCACACACAGCAAATTCAATTAAATAATGCAAATGCGTTTCAACCAGCATAAGCTATTTAACTCCCTGAATTGCAGACTTATTTTGTCAGTTATTAATCTTAAGACATTACTCGGTAACTACTAAAGCTTATGAATGGTTGGGTACAGTCATTATTAGTTATTTTGCTTCTGATCCATCTAACCGTGTTTTTGTGCTTTTTGTGGTTCGTTGAATTATTAGCTAGGTGGAATAAACAAATTAAAATAGTTAATCCTTCTGAATTAATCGACTGAGTTTTGAGGCAAATCTGAAGTACAATTTAAGACAGACCTTCCAAGGAATAAAAGGCCTGTTTTTCAGGAAGTCTGTGTTGTCCATATACATAGGGTCACTGGTGTGATATGTCAGGTATGGAGACTGTAATTGCTTTTTGTGATGAATCAAGAAATGCCTTTGAAGGAAAGAGGTGGAAAATCACTTCTAATAAAGTCAGCCTATTTGTGGGATAAAACCCGCCCCTAGGTTGGGGGAGGGGAGATGGTGTGCAATGATGCAACACCTCGAAGCAGCTTGGGGTTAAGTGGCTGGCCTAAGGGCACACCGACTGTGGTCAGTGGAAGGACACTTGAACTGACAGCTTTCCACTTCCAGGTCTGAGTGTCTGGCTCCTCACACTGGAATCAAATGAGGAACAGGCTCCACCCAACTGTATTCTGCTTCCTGTTGTAAAGCCTTTGTTATACTTTGTATTATGTTATAGCTTGTTATTAATACAGTAGAAAGACATTTGATAAGTAGAACGCAGCAGTTTTATTGCTGAGTGATATATTGTCTATACTAACATGCTGTGACGTTGACATTGGCCTTTCAGTTTTAGAGATACTTTTAGTTGGAGAGGCATGTTATGCCAAAAATATCATCGATGCACAATGTACATCACGATATTTAGTTTTTATGAGATGATATTAATAATAATAATAATAATAATAATAATAATAATAATAATAATAATAATATTTTATTATTATTATTTTTTTTTAATTGTAATTCACCAACGATTTTTATTCAGTATTTTACAAATTGCACTGCCTTAAATCTAATTAAACAGACCTGATTATCCTCACTTGTAATGAAACGTGGTTAGTGAATGCTCTTTATGTACTGATGATTTTCACAAGATACTCAGAAAAGCATATTGTGACACAACTTATCCCAAAAACAGCAGTGTTAATGTTGCCAGGTGGATTTGTTCTGTATTGTGCACTTTACTAATGGCGTCCAGGACCTGACAGTTTACTGCAATGTGTGTCATTTATTGAATGCTTCAGATTTTGAAAGAGCAGTTAGAAATCCATAAAAATGAAATGAGCAGTTTCCTTTCTGGAAAAGTGCTTTGTGTCTGTTTAACATTTACAGCACTGTTTAAAACTCCCTTTGGTGTCATTTTAAAAGAAGCAAAACAGAGCAGTCCAATCAGACTGTGTCAAGTTTGTAAGACATTCTTTTAGCATAACGTAGCAGCGCTGCCACTAGACATTACTTTTAATGTGTTTAAATTGACAACAATTACAGTAATGCACAGTAATTAGAAAACCTGATTGGGATTGCAGCTCTTTAGATGCCATTACTGCCAGAGCGTTAATCACAGTGGGGGGGGGGAATACATTTGTCATTGACCATCCCAGGCATGGACTGAAATCATTTGTTTTCTAAGCAGTAAAAAAACATTATAGTTCTTCTTATATTCATCAGCTGTTGGTGTCCAGTGTGAATTCCTCTGTAGCAACTCTCGCCATATCTTTCTTCCCTCTGCTCTTAAATTGGCATCATGTAATTGATGCCCTTTTTGCAGTTGAGTAATCTTGAGTGATGTCTCAGCTTCAGTCTCTTATTCATGTGGACAGCCTTTCTCCTCTCCTGGCGAATTCCCAATGGGGTAGACAATTACATGTTTCCTCCTAACTGGGTCACGATGAGGCAAGGGCAGTGTGGTTTGAACAATGCCTAGTGGGAGGCCATCGGCTGAAGACAAGACTCTTCCTGTTTGTGCTCATGTAGACTTGGATCTCCTCTCTTTTAAAGTTTCATTATGGTGGATCCTTTAGGCAGTTGGCACACTGGTGAGAAGCTCCTTTGTCCTAATGCCCTAGAGAAAAATGTCACCGGCACTTGTGTTAATGACGTGTTTAGTACGAGTGTCTGGGGCCAAATTATAGGCCACAGTTCATGTGTAATAAGCTTTTCTTATTTTAATGAATTTGAGAAGATGTTGGCTACAGAGGCTAGCTTTGACGATCGTCTCAATCCTTTTCTGATTTAGTAAACATGAAAATATGTGGATTAAGTTTGGAAAAATGGGTCAGCCCTAATGTCCAGTATTCACCAGGCATTCTTTGATCAGTATATCAATTTACGTAGCTTAATGATGTTTGGCGGCATACATTTCTGTGCTTGGGCTTTGTTGGGGCAATACAATGAATGATTAGCAGCTTGTTGGGACAAATACTGATATCAGTACCTGACAATTTAGCTTTGACTTCGAGGGAGAATGTATGTGTATATGGGGTTGTGCTGTTATCCACTACACTATACATGTATGTGAGCTCACAATAAGAGAGATGTCCTACACTAGTGACTGCACAGCACATGAGTACTTGCACATAGGTTTCTATAATGCAGTACTGTAATACTGGACCTATTTTCAGTTCCCCTTGTCTCCAAGTAATGTATGGGCTGCAGATATACCACACATGCCTAAAGCAAACTCCATTCGTCTGGTTATGGAATATGATGTCTAAACAGTTTGTGTAGATTGCAGTACACTTTGGCTTTGGCTTTGTCACTGAAGTCTTTGTGTGGTTTTACCTTGTAGCATTCTGCTCCAGTACTACTCAGCAGAGAGAGGGTAAGCCGAGTAGTAAGTAGTATAAATGAGATTTTCATTCTTCACTGCTCATAAAACGAGGTTTTCCGATTGTTAGTATAATTTGCTAACCTATAATAGCTACCCACAATTCATTAAACAAGGGCTGCTCAGCATCTGCGTGAGAGATTCTGGCAGGAAATAAGCAGTCTGCTTTGGACCGAGAAATGTGGTTCTGTCCACCTCAGTGCTACTGCTGACTGCTGAAACTCCTAAAACCCATCTCTCTGATTCATGATTAATAGCAGAAAATGTCCAGCGAGCCTGAAATGAGGTCATAAATCAGTTCCTTCATCTGTTTATGAAAATGTTAAGTATTTCCTTTTGTCAGCTTTAAATCTATTCAAAGCATGTTTACAGCATAGATTTTGAGAGATTATAGATGTAAATTCCTTTAAAGTATCTAAAAAGAATACTTACGTTTTACATTTTGTTGCTCTTCGCGATTAGAGTTGTGTAAACTGCATCTTAAATGAACACATTTTCCTGAACCTTTTACATAAACCTGCTTATGTGGTTGCATTAACAAGAACATTTTGGTGTCTTTTTGCCATTTGAATTCAATGAAAAGTAGACAAAGGTCACCAGCGCCCGACAGCGCGTGAAATTAAGCTTTATCTGTCAGAAAACTTGGGCAGAGCGTTCTCTGTACCCATGCATCAGCTAATAGGAGATGGTGTGGGGCGGGTCCAGCTCTAAATGTATAGTGCAGTAGTTAAATATATACACATCTATTCAGTTTTATGAAAAAAAACAGCAACTAGCATCACTGGTTCACAAGACCAGTCATTTCCTAAAGGAGTACACGATTTGTAACAGCGATTTAGCGACACAGCGGCAGAGCAACAAGTGACGAATTGAGTTGAGATCTTCTCACCTTCATGCAAATTAATTATGAAGTGGTGAAGCGTCATTTTAAATGATTGGCTCCAAAAAATGTTTCGGACCAGTCATAGACGCCAAACCTTTTGTTCCTGTTCTCAACAGTGTGGTGCTCAGCACTGTCGTAGACCCATAACTGCTGTTTCTTCCTTTCCTGTTTTGACGTTTCCAATGCAGATGAATACCAGCAGTTGCTGGACAGTGTCCGCACCCACACGTGACCACATGAGCAGCTTCGAACACGTCCACAAGAGACAAACTTGGGCCAACGTAAGTGTCTTGTCGCCAGCTGGTGTAAATGCAGGAGTGGTCTGTCTCGCCAAACGTATATTAGAACTGTAGTTCCAATGCAAACTGAACAAGCAAACTTGGGTCATCAGGCATGTCCTAACTCATGCAGTGCTTTGATTCGATTTGTCGCCAGATAAATCTGTCTAACACCATGTGGCACCATGTGACTGGTGAGCCGTGCTAGTAGTTGAAGTGGTGTCATGGTTTTATTTGCTGACCAACTGAACATAAGAGCAGCTTTGGTTGTGGGCCTGCTTCATGACAGACTAATGATACCTTCACTGGTGACTTCATCAGACTGTTGAGATAAGGTTGCTCAGACAGAGAAGCTGCCAAATGGTACCTCTAGAATCCTCTCGCATTTCTTGGAAAGCTTGTCTGTGTACTATGTCACTTAGCTGCTGACCTTCTCCTGTCACTTAATGAGAGTCGCTCCTGCTGTTGCGATGGTGACACACAGCTCTTTTAAACTGCACAAGTGAACACGGTATGAACGGCTGCTGATTTGATGATAGTCCTAATAACGTTCTGAGTGTTTGTTTCCTTCACAAGCGCAGCTAGTGATTTATAGAGTGACTGCTATATTTAATGTGTTGTTTCTAGGTTCGGTGGAATACTAACATGTTTACAGATTGAAGCAACAATAGGTTACTCCATATGAGCAGCGAAACAGTGTCCACTGAAATGAGCTTGGTGTGAAAGACAGAGCTGTCTGTAGCTGTCCAAAATAAAATACCTTCTTTTTTCCTGATGCATGATACTTTGAATGCCTATTTGTCAAAGTATTTCATAATTTATAGATCAGAGAGTCTAGAGAGTGAACCAAGTAGAGGGTGTGGAGCCGCAGTGATGATGTGTTATTGCTTCTGTGTGTTGCTCTTTTGAATTGTAGATTTGTCGTAGACTTTCTGTGTCAGGCATTATGTAATCATGCTTGAACAACGCAGCAGCTGTTAATGGAGTTATGTGATTTGTGCAGAGCTTATTCGCTCGAAAGTTTGATTATTTTTTACCAGATTTTCTAGAGTTGAGGTACGATTTGCAGGGCATGGCTGGAAGGCAGTGATCGGGTTGCTGGCTTCCATTATGTCATTGCTATTGAACAATTGACCTATACATGCTCCGTCTGCAAATATGTTCTTTTGTAGCAACTGCTGCTAGGTTGGACAAAAACAACAAAATATTGGCAAAATCCCCCTCAGTGTAATCAGTTTAGGTTGGAGTTCAGATTTATTGCATAATGTTAAGTTTTCGCTTTAATGCTGTGCTACAGAGGACAGCTGTGTTGAATCTAATCAAAATAAGGCAGGTTGGAAATGACGCAGAACTTGCCATCTTGCCATCATTAACTGTATTATAACTGGTCACCCTAATAGCATGACCATATAAAGATGTTCAGTCTAGAACATTTACTATGAAAGCATGCATTTGTGGAAGGAGAATGGTCAGACCAATTAATAATTTAGGTATAAACAGTCTTGTTATGCAACTGTATCTAGCTTTTTGTTCAGCTCCAAGCCCCTGGTAACCATGTGGTTAATAACACCATCACCACTGTTCAGCTGAAGCTCTTGCGCCCTAAAACTTAAGCATTCAGATGGCGACTTCAATCTCGAAGCTCCTGTCGCATGTGACCGTAATTTAAAGCAGATGATGCGCTCGTTTTCCCTAAAAGTGCAGCTTCTAAATCAAACTGTGACTTACTGCGGTAATGTTATGCATCTGAGCAAGTGATCAAGAGCTTGCAGCTGCAAAAGCTACTTACTGCTTGTTGTCCTTGTTTCTCCTTCCTTGAGGTTTTAAAAACTATGGTGCTCAGTGGCTTGCAGATAAGTAGGTGGAACTTCAAAATTGAATCACTTTTAATTGGAAGAAAATTGCTAACGATGAAATAAAGAAAAAATCTACACACTCAACTTGCTTTTACCTGCAGTAGCGAAAGCTACTGCCTGTCTCCAGTAATTGGCCATCACTATCTGAAATCACTGGGTAGTCAGCAACTGTCCTTCACTGTCTGGACTGGTGTGTGTACGTTTTCATCTGACGATAGATGACGTCGTCTTTGAGAAACTGATTTTGCAGAATTCTGAACGTTCTGGTTTAATTGGAGCTTGATATTAGGAGACCTTGGCTTAGATGAGTCAGCTGTGACAAATGGGGCCCAGAGCATTAGTTATCTAAATAACAGCTGTGAAGGGGGCCGTTTTATCTGCCCTGTAAGTTTTCCCTCTTGTCATTGTTGATATAAGACATTCCTCTCCTTGCTCTCGTCCACGACACGGATCCTTCACTCTGGGTTCACTCCAAAACAGACTGACGCTTTCAAGACCTATAAGCTTGTACTGTGTAGGACAGGAGTGGGCAGTGATTTGAGCATAACTAACTAACGCCATGCCTTGAATGTTTTTTTTTTTATATTTATAAAAATGTGTCCTAATGGTAATTTGCTAAACTGGAATTCTCATGCCTTTTGTATGCTGGTATCAAAAGATTTTCTCTTGCTGCTTTTTACAGATTTCACTGCCTGAAATGATCATTAGTAGCTTTTCAAGACTGATCACCCTCCTCCTCTTCTTCTTCCAGTCACTGCAGTGTTCCCAGCTAGTATTCTTTGAACTCCTTTGTAACCTTATCTTCTTTAAAGTAAATGTTTTAGTAAACTTTTTATGTCAATTGTTTAAAAAGTCTAGAACAGGGGTATTTAATTAAAATTCAATTAGGTCCAGTTAGACAATGTACTCAAGCAAAGGTCAACCTGTCTAACCTGCATTGTGATTCAGTGCCATATACTGTATACTGAATTATTGGTTATCAACATCTTATGTAGTCAACATAACACAACATTTGCAATGTTGATGGGAATACATTTAATTTTCTTGCCAGCATCCAGTTAGTTTAGACTCCATAATGGTAGTAAGAAATGACTTCAGGTTCCCTGCAGAGCTCCAGGCTAGCGGTTATTAACATAGTCCTGGGATGGTAAATAGTTAACAGAACACTTTATAATCCAGTTTTAGATGCTACAGGAAGGTTTCTGTCCATGTACACTTACTGTCTGAAAAATATGGAATTCTAAAATCCTGAACATGGCGGTTGTTCGTGGCCACCTTCAATATAACAATATTTAGTTTAATCTCTCATAAGGAACATTCACTCATCGGGTATCTACCACTAGCATTATGCCAATTCCTTTAGCATGTCAGTTTCCAATGTTGTCAACATTAAGTTAGCGACTGTATGTCTTCATAGCTAGCATGCTTTAGCTAAAAGCTGCACTGTGTAAGAGCTTTTGATAAAAATGAGTGTAGTGTTACTGAATCAGGAGGGAAAACACACTAAAATGTGGTGTGTTGGTGCGCGCAGTGCTAGAAGTTGCCCTGCACTTGATGGTAATGGTCACATGGCAGAGTCTAGTGGTCAGCATTCTGTCCTGAGTGTGTCCGTGCACTTGGTGTTGCCTTGTTTATTCCAAACCTTTGAGACTTTATTCAGGTGTGCAGCTGATATTCCCTCTCAGACTGATTTGCAGTACTTAATCCGAGCCTGTTCAAGGTTGTTTGTCTTCACTGTTATTCATAGATTGAGCGCTGAAATGTGTTTTTGCCGTCAAAACAGAGGGCACTTGGTTGTGGTTTGTGTTTGTGGTCATCTTCAGAGCCTGATACTCCACCAGTTCCAACCGCAGTTGAATACGAGTCTCTCTCTGTCTCTCTGTCTCTTTCTTTCTCTTTCTCTCTTTGGTGTGACCTACCTTGTAAATGTCAGGCGTTTTCCAGCTCGAGCAACACTCCTTGGGTTGGGTTCCCTGCAGTAACATCTGGCGTATGGGGGATGGGTCGAGCTATTAAAGATGATTTATTGAATTGCGCTCATTTGGAAATCAGCTGGGGCTGAAACCAGCCCCTGAAGGGCTGAGGTCTGGCTGCTTTTGACTTCATTTAAGTGTTTAATTGATCAATAATCTGTGCCAAGGAAACAGTCTTGTGATTTAAGAGGTGCAGGTTTGGAAGCTGCTGTGTTAAAGACCAGCAGGAGTGTATATTTTTGATCAGACCTTGGTTGTCCTACACAAGCTAATGTAACAATTGTCTTTTTTTGTGTGTGTTCTAAACTTTGCGTTGCCTGAGAATTTGATTTTGAACTATTTAAGAGCACAGCTTTAGAATCTACTCTAAATATGACAGACAGACATGGTATAATGCTTTCATTGACTCATAAAGCTTAACTATTTTAAGCATCATAAAGTAAAATCTCAAAGCAGTCATCACTAAAGAGTTAAATGAACAATTGAGTAAAACACAAATGTGCTCACTCGCATACTTAAACCTGAAAGGTGAAATTACTGCAGAAGCCATTAACAGTGTGAGATTGCTTGACTAGTAAACTGTTAGACACAGGCTTCGTCATCGCTGCTCATACTCATACCTCCTTTTCATTTTAATTACCACTTACTTTGCCTGATAATTGCCATCAAGAGTAACATCAGGAAATCTGATTTCTGATAAATGCAGCCAAATCTGTATTGCAGATCCAGTTTGGTACTAAAATGGAAGATATCTGTATCTGCATTCTCAGTAAAACAGTACAAGAAGTGACTGTTCAACAAAGTCACTATTGATGCCCCAAATCTGAAGAGGAAATACTACATTAATATCATGCTTGACATTTTCATAAGCACTAAAGCTCTAGTTATTGATGATATTTATAAAAATAAACCAAATTTAGCTTGTTTTAACCAAGAAAACATCATTTTGATTTTTTTTACTTTTTGATGAGATGAAATTAAAGTAAAATAAAGTACACAATCTGGCTGGGCAATATGCTTACATTGTATATCTCATTTTTTTCAGGCTTTTTGAAAATTCCGTCTTGTTTGTTCTTTGTTGTTGCCGGGTAGATTCAGAACACTTACTGTAATAAAAACGTGAACAGCCTGTTCCACTGTTCAGTCACATTTCTTCTGTATTGCCTGAGGTGCTGTACAAGGTGGTGAAAGAGGATTTTAGGTACAGAATCTTTACCCTCCCTCGCTCTCTCAGTATGTTTTTAGCAGAAAGAATTGCCCAGAGTGGCTTAATACATTTGACATATTGCAGTGTTCGTGCCTTTAGTCCTGTATGAACAGGTATTTGAACTCTGTTCTCAATTAAGTGTACTCTCCTGCTGTTTTACGTTGCACACATTTACATTATTGCTTGAGGTTACCGTTTGTTAATGAGGCATAATGTGCTCAAACTTGTGAGACAATGAGTCACATGACTGCCAGTCTTCAGCAAGCTCAGCTGCACATAAGCCGCATTAAAGAATAACAGCCTGCAAATTTCTCATAATTGCGTCAGCTGAGTTTGAAGCGAAGTGCATGTCAAAGACTTCAGAGTTGGGGTCAAAAATCGGTCTGGATTCAAAAGAGCACATAATCAGTAGAATGTGTCCAACGTCTAGCCTGTATATCGATGAGAACTGGTTTTAAATACCACTGTCTGAAATGACAAAAGGCTGTTAACGGGTAGAACCGTTTGTATGCTGACCAGAAAAGCCAAGCAAATCCTCCATGTTACAACAAAGGACAAAGCACAGAATGATCTGCATTAAGGACTCATCAGAAGAAAACCTTAATGCTGCTTTATCAAGTTCTTACTCTCTGAAGTATGTAAAACAGCATCTGGATAAGCCAGAGGCATTTGGGGAAACACACCAAAGGTATGTCTGGAGGGAAAAGAAGTGTAGTATTTGATGAAAAGAACTCCTTGGTAACTGTTAATCACGAGGGTGGATCTGTTATGCTTCTGGCATGCGTAGTAGGCAGTGGCACAGGAAGAAGGAAGAATGAATTCCACAAAATAACAGCAAATTCTGGAAACAAATGTGACTCAAGCAAGAAGTTGCCAAAACATGCCTTGAATCATGAACTTCAAGAAATGCAAGGTGAAGCTTTTAGAATGACCCTTACATTCCCCTGACTTCAACGTCATTGTTAGATCTTAGGAATATATGGTGTGCATGCAAGACAGCCCAAGAATATTACAGAACTAGAAGCATTTTGCAAGTAATAGTGGGTTAAAATTCCTAAAACTAGAACAGAAGGACTCCCAGCTACTAAGTAGACCTTACTAAGGTCTGACTTGGTAGGATGTCCAAACTTTTGCTAATGCCACCATTTCTTCCTTTTTTAGTTAATCAGATATAAAGTACTGTAGATGAACACTTACGGTTAGAGGTTGTATTTACTTCTTTTTGCTTTAACAAATTTTGTAATTTGGCCAGGGGTGCCCAAACATTTGTGTGCAATTGTATATGCTCAAACCTGAGGTATGTAAAGAAATCGAACGTATAGCTACATCTTCCACTCGCTCTGTAAGTCTGTGAAATCAATCTAGCACCTTTTTTGGCTTCTGAAAGTATTGGCTTATGTAAGGCCGTGGGTCCTCAAACACCTCTCCTCACTCTCTTTCTGAATGAGCTGGAAATGATCTGTGACAGGCTGTAAACCTCTCTAACTCCTATCTTGCTCTCTCTCAGAGAATTCATGTCCTGCGGGCTCTGTCATCTAGCCTCCCCATTCGCCTCTCTGCTGCACAGTGAACAGCATTAAATATGACTCGGGTTTCTGGCCTGCATTATTCAGATGTGCATCATGGAAATGGAGATGAAAGAAGTAGGAAATGCTTCGTTTCTGCCTCTCTTCTTATCAGAGAGCACGAGGGCAGTATCAAAGCACTCTCACAGGGCTCACACAGAGAATGCTGATTGGAAGGTTGGCCAAGTGTAGCCAAAGTAAAGGTCTGCCACTGAGTGATGCTTCAGCACACAGCTCTCCAATTGTCTGTTTGTGCTAAAAGCTCACCTAGCTTGACTTAATCGACAGCCTGGCAGCAGGTAGAAGCCAGGTAGTCTGGGTTTGGAGGGCAAGGGGAGTGGATATCCTTGAAATGGTACGTTGCGTGTCGTTACAAATTGAAGTCCTGCTGCTTTTCCGAGTGGCCCCTGCTCCTGACATTTTGCTGAGATGGAGCCTGGCTGACCTCTCAGGAGTCTTGATTCCCATCACTTGGAGCTCCCTGTGAATTTCTATTTTAGTCAGCAGCTCAAGCACACAATCCAATTACACAGGCGAGCCTCGGTGTGGCTCTCCACATAGAACAACCAGCCTCTCACCGCCAGGCAGCCACTCTGAAATAGCTTGTTAGAAAAGTTCTCTTCCTGTAATTGAGGGTCTGAGCTATTTGGTATTTTGCAGAGCTAGAAATAATCTTAAGGTGGAGATAACCCTTAACTCCTCTTCTAGAGGCTGCGTCATCAACAAGCTTTCCTTTTTTATCTTTTATCTATGCCAAAATGAATTGTTATGCTAGCAGGGGGTCTTGAGGTCCTTCTCCATGAAGTGCTCACCTTTTAGAAAACATAGTAATAAAACCTTTAGAATTATTTTTGTGCGTATGGCTCCAAAAGCTTGACCTGCTCTTCATTTTCAGTGTTTGGCTGAGGATATCCATAAAAAAGGTATTCCCCTGGTTACCAGTTCTAAATTTTCACATAGCTGTTTGTTTGTTTAAACCATTTGATCAGTAAATATATGGAAATGTATTCCTAACTGGCCGTCTAAATGTTGGCCCTGTTGTTGGAAGGACCACAGAGTTTGGTCCCCAGCAGTCATCTGTGGTTGGAAATCCGAGAGCATAATTATACTCATAGTTTGTATAGATATGGTGGGCTTCATATGGCTTGCAGGAAGAACATGCTAGTCTTCACTTTCTAAGTTTGATAGCATAATGCGTTGGGGGAGTTTTTGCTAGCAGGTGGGAATTGGACATAACTAAATTGGGAGTAAACTTTGGGTAAAATTCCAAAACATTTATGAAGATATGGAACAGTAAAATGTTGTGGGGTGTTAAAAAAGACCAAATTTTAAATTAAGACTTGAAAATCAGATCCAGTAATTTACAAAGCTTCTCAGAGTAGGAGTGCAGATGTAGTGTGAATTTATCTGTTTTTACAGTAGCCTTTCTGATGGGAACAGATTCCAGACCAACACTCCTACTCTCAGAAGCTTTATGAATACGGTTCTAGATCACATTTTAAAGTCTATGCATGTGGCAATTGCAAAGAATTTGAAATCTGTAGTTTTAACATGTCACAACTGCAGTTTTTATGAAGGCAGAGTGCATTTCCTGATAAACAGTTGGTTGTATATGATGACCTTGTAGTGTGTGGTCAAGTGACACTGCATGGGGAACCTGTTCAAACCTTTGCATCTTGTAACTCTTATTATTAAAAATTATCGTTTTGATACAGAGCTACACAGGCAAATAATGCGTGGTCAGTGGCTGTGCGTCACTGGTGGCTGAGGAGTGGCCGGTCGCAGTACATAAGTCACCATCTCACTATCTACGCTGCTCTGACCACTGGTGTGCTGTACAGGAGCCACCCATAATCAGTAAAGCAGTGGTTTACTGATGATGATGATGATGAGGAGAAATCATGGGTGAAGACAGCTCGCTGGTGATGAAACACTCTTTGCAAGCTGCTGGGAAAACGGAGACTAGCCTAATCTTGAGCTCTTAATGTTCCTTGCACAGAGGTGTACACATTTTCTCCTTTCTCATAGTTGGCTTCTTAATTATAATGAAACTGAGTCAATCAAATTGCTTCTTGCTGTTGTTCTACTAGAAAAGTGATGAACATAAGAGTAGTCCTCTGGTGGGTCGGCAACCTGCCTGTTGGAGGACCATATAGACGACGCATACTAGTAGAACGTTGAGTGTCGGTGATCCATTCTCTCCATTTCAGTGGTAGCAGAGACGGGAAGAGTGAAGCAGATACTTTCAAGCTATGAGGCAATGGCTAAAATAATGGAATTGGTCATTTTTGGGTACTTTTGGGTGTATTCTTTGAATAACCATCCCTTTGTCACCAACCAAGTGATCTTATGGTACATACAGTACTAGCTCCATATGACCACTGACTAATTGTTGCTTGATCATTTATAATATTAATGATGTTGATTTTTTTTAATTGATTCATTGTCATGCATTGGCTTTTAATGCACTGCTGTATAAAAGGCTAAGGTGGAGCAAGCAGATGTTAGTTACATTGGATTTTCTCTGGCTGCTTTGGTGCAGGCAGCTAAAAAATGTTAGGGTGTGTGATCGCTGGCACAATCTCTTATTGACGTTTTTGTTGAGATAATGCTGCGCTGATACTGCTCTGTTTAGACTAATTTTAAAAGGATTATTGCTAAAATGTTTTAAGAAGCTTTCGGATTTAATTTCTGTTTTGTTGGCACAAACCAAAACAGAAACTGCATGTGGTAAACCCTGGTGTGCTTTTAACAGCTATGCCACATGAAGACTTTCACACTACGGTACAACAGTAGTTTATGCCGTGTTGAATATGTGCTGTTTGTGTGCACATTACAACTATCTGGATTTTTTCACTAGATGTATGCAGGGATACTCGGATACTCAAGTATTCAGTTAACCATTTAAAACGCCAGTATTCAAATGCTAAATTCACTATTCAGGTGCTGCTTTTTCAATACGGAAAGACTGAGAAAACATCCAGGTTACCAGCTCAGTAAAAGTGTTGCGAGTGTGTCTACTACAAAACACGAGTGCCTGCATGTGAGCATGTTGCAGAGGGCATGATGTTAGAGAGAGAGCGTGGCTTTCTGATAACTAAAGCCATCTAATCTAACTGATGTTGGCTAGAGTCAGTACATTTCTCTGAGTAACATGTTGGCACAGACCACTGTGGAGCAAAATATATATGGAAGGGGTCACGTCCTCATCAGCATCCAACGCTACCCTTTAGTGTCAGCTCATCATCAGACAAAAAACTCGCTGATTTCTTTGGACTATTATTGAATATCATGTTTCCAAATTTTAACCTTTTAAAAAGTAAACCTACAGTTCTGCACTAATTTTGGAAGATGTCTTTTTTTCCCTTTTGTTGTTACGTTTTCCTTCTCTGCAGTTAGCCTGCTATCCGTTCATGAACTGATACTGATAATCAAACATCAAAATTGGTCAGAATGCACATCCCTGTTCCTGTACACTTGTCTTATGCTCTGCATGCTGTGAAGGTCCTGTTGTAACTAACTGTAGCTGCTGGAATATTTTGGAGTAGAGTTTTCTTTGAAATATAGTAGCAAGTAAATGAGATCCACTTGTTTTTAATGCATGAAACTTTATTCCCCTCAGATGTGTTTTTGTTATAGCTAAACCAGCTAATTTTCAGGCGGCTCACAGTTGGTTATCAATGCCATTAGTGTTCCAGTGCTGAAAATACATGTCTACTCCATATTGTTTGGGAGGTGAATAAACATGTTTGAAAGCCAGCCATTTATTTGTCAGTTAGAACCCTGTTGAAAAGCTGTACTCTGCTGTTGCTGAGAAGGGTAGCACAGTAGGTCAGCCTCAGCTAGAGTATCAGCCGCCTTCTCTTTGTAGTGCGATAGGGCAACCCTATCCCATCAGGCTCGCCCTGGCCAGCTGCGTCGTCCCTTCTTCTTTGCTGAGATCGAATGTCTCCTCATGGGTGCTAATGTGGCTGCTGGAGGTAGGCTCTGTTTGAATTGGCTGGTGGTGAATCGCTGTGAGTCATGAGGCTGGCAGGCTGAGCTGGATGGCCATTTGGGAGCTGCTTTCCTGCCCTAATCAGTGCTTGAGAAATGCAGGCACAGCTCCCAGGCTCATCTGCCAAGCGAGGGGGGGAAAAATGCACGAGAGCTCAGCTACGTCAATACCAGAGCAATCAATGCCTCAATCGCAGAGATGTGGGAAGCACCGGGAGGCAAGAGGCCATCCGTGCTGCTCAGTGTGTCATCATTTCAGTGCATGAGCTCCAGATAAATCCTCCATTGTCACTCGTCTCTACTCCCACATCTCTCTACTACTCGATGTGAATCAAAAGCAGTATGAGGGAGAGAGGGAGCGAGAGAGCAATCCGGAGGGTAGAGATGAAAACACAAGTGGCGGGCGCTTTCATCTGATGCAGTGTGTAATCTAAGCGAGGGGACGTTTCTCAGGCTCCCTCCTCTCGCAGCCAGAGCTCTTCAGAGAGAGCTGATTTACACAGAGCAGGCTGTCACTTTCCCTCCCTGCCAGCAGCCTTTGAAACTCATTCTTTATTAGAGATTGTCAATTACTTAGCAGCGAAGGGGGAATTAAGTATGAAAGGCGGCGAAGATGGCGAAGGCGAGAGAAAGCTCTCCGCAGCCTGGGTTGCCAACCCTCTTGTGTAATGGCACTTGATTTCAGTTTTTGGTGCTATCGTTTCAGCATCATTTTTCTTTTTCTTTTAAATAGACAAGCTTTTTCTTTTTGAAAATCGTCAGAGGGTGCAGACAGGTATTGATCGCTAGCCTTTTCATCTCTGCGAGGTGTTTGCAAAGCTGCTTGGGTTTTTTTTTTTTTTTTATCTTTCTCCCCTTTTCTCGTTCTGCTCACGTTTTTACATGCGGCACGGTCCGCCATGGATGACTCTGTTAATTAGGCCCGTGTGGTGTGGTGTGGAGAGGGGGATGGAGCAAAGAGCAGAGGAAGGCAGTCTGCTCAGCAGCTTCTCTGCTAACTCTCCTCCCTGCGCTCTCCCACCGCTCCCTGGCATGTGGCAGGGAGAGCTAAATTAGTTTAGAGCCGTTATTTACAGCCCCTGGAAGGGCACCAGTAGCTTGCACACTGAGACGCTGGGGTTTATGTGTGCCTGTAATGAAGAGGACAACCTGTTCCAGAGCCATTGAAGTGTTGCTGGAGCGGGGAAGGGGATGTTTGTGGGTGTGCAGTGATCTGTGGCGCCGGAGGAGACATATTTTTGCCGTAGTTCTACAATCTCTGCAGAAGCAGAGCCAAATCTTGGAAGAAGGGGAAATAGGAATTAGTTTCTCCATGTGTGAGCTCTGTCCTAGTGGGTAGTCAGTGATGTAGCAGCTAACACATTTTCACAAATGGAACAGAACAAGTCCGTGCAATCACTGTTTGTAGGGTATTGCTGGCTGTTTCATTTCGATTTCCTGGCGAGCGAGAGTCAGAGCCTACGATAATGGTACACATTTTCAGCTTTGATGCGATTTTTGATTCTAAGCTAGAGATTCAATACAGTTTGATTTGCAATTTTTTGGATTATAAGCAACAACAGGGGAAGAAAATCCCAGTTATTTGACTGTGGCACTGTGTATAGCATAAGCCCCTCCCCTTCTCTGCCCACTTTATTTTGATTGAATGCACCCAGATGCCTAGTTTTGATTGTTGATACTTTTGGCATCCATGGAAGGTGGCAAATTAGAGACCCTCGTGAATGGGCTGCATCAGTGAACCAGTTTAAAATTTCCTTTTTTGTTTCATTATTTTGATAATGTATTGAAAATGTTACACCCTTAGTGTGTTTCTCTATGGCCCCGTTTGGCAGTAACATACTAGATGTATGTTTGCTGCCATATGTATTCAAGAACCTGTTCCAAGAGCAGGATTTATGAGACATTATTAATAGTGACTAATGAGTCACCGTGCCCTGCAGGTCTCCTAGACAGGGCGTGATTAAAGGTTGGCATAATTAGTTTCAGTTATCACTTACAATTTACAGTTGAGATGCAGCTTGGTGTAGGCCTCCTTCTTCAATAGCTTCTAAAAAATTTTGAATAGACTTGAGAGTCTCGGGTAGCGTTTTAGGTATTACATAGTCTTAATATTCAGCTGTTTAGTTCAGTAGAGGATACGATGTGGGAGATCAACAAAAGATTTTATTAAACTAAGAGCTCTGCTTTGACCAACAAGCTTATTTCATTCATCTTTGACCATCTGTCTGCTGTCAAGATGCATCTTGGAACTACAGCTTCTGACTTTGTGCTGTTTATAAACAAGTCAGACCGTTTTGATGCTCCTGATGAGATAGGTTGGTCATGTTTGGTACAGCAAGGCATCTGTAAGATGTTTTCATGTGAATAATCAGCCTACATTAGAAATCCTGGACTGCTGCTGTGAGGATAAGAACACTGAGCTTAAAGTGCTGTTTGTATGAAACTCGTTTCTGACATTGCTGTGGATCCTGAAAGCCACGCTCATCCTTAAAGGCAGTTAAAAGGTATCTGGAACAGTATCCTCTGCTGAGCCTGTTAACTGAAGTTTTAAAATGAGATTATTTTGTTGTTCTGCTTTTTATGCACCCCCCTATTGATTTGCGATCTGGTGTTGAACCGGTTGGAAGTGCCTCAAAAGGTAATGATATCGCTTATTCAATATCACGGTCAATAAGGGAATGAAGGCTTCTTTCAAAGGAGCTGTAGTAGTTGTGCCCTTGGGCTGTGTTTGGCAATTGAGTGTTTTTTTAAAAAACACTTTCTTTAGGGGTTTCTCTCTCTCTCCCTCTGTCTAAGCCAAAATAACATTCATTGTCCAGGGCGAGTCTCATGTGACAGGCTGGCCTGAATGGAAGAGCCTGTTAAAGCTTTTGCTTCCCTTTTTTGCACTTATGTTTTTATTGGAAAGGAAATCCAGGAAAAGAAACCATAATAGAGGCATACTAACATGAAACTTAATAGATGCTGACAAATTTATTTTAATCTGTGTGTATGTAATCTGTGCAAATAGATCTTGTCCATGTGTGAATAAATATGGAACTGCAAATTATGCAGATGCTAGATTTACAACTATGAGTAAACAAATAACCTAAACCTACAAATGTCTTTGTGCAATAAGACAAACTGTCAATGATGAAACGTATAGTGTCAATGATGATATAAAACATTTCCATCACTGTGCGTGTAGTTTGCTTTCATGGATTAATTGTCCTTCCTTGGAATTGAATTTTGGATTGTTATGTTTTGTTTAGTATTATTCAATTAAGCATGACAGCTCTCCTTCTATAACATTCAGCATTCATTTCCAGGCTTGTTTTATTCATTAACTGTTGAGTCCCGGCCTAGAATAGAAGTTGAGAAGTTGACGCTGAAAGTAGATAAAGTGTTCATCTTTTATCAATTTTACTCATTTTAATTGATGAGGCGGTTTATAACTAATGGCGAGCGCGTGTCTGATACAGAGCAATTTGTCTGTATCCGAATGAAAGGCTGTTTTACAAATGGGGAATACATTTTCCCCATTTAACAGAAGGGAAATTTCCATTAACTGGGTTACACTGTTAATCATAAGAAATCGTTTTATTTCCACTGTACCTTTTCACACGTCTGAGTGATTGAGTAGGTCTTTTACGTTATCGCGTTTAACAAATAAGAGGGGGATGGAAAAGAGACGTTTTATGACTGTAAACACAAAGCCTAATAGACGAGTGCGTGTAAATCAATAGCGGATCTGCTTGATGTGTAGTGTAATGAAATTGAAGTCATACCTCCCGCTCCTGTTTGGTGTCTTAATGAAGTGAAATATCTGATGCTCCTTTCGCCCGAATGTGCAGACTCTCACAGTGAATCATCGGTTTGCCGTCCTCTGATTAAACGTAATTCTGTCAAATTGCCTGAGGAAAGGAGGATTTGATGGCGCTTGTCACCGCTTGCAGGATCATGTAGTGTTCTCACTTCATCTTGCTGTGGTCTGCCAGTAATTCTGAGAACTTTTCTAAATACATGGTGGCTTCTAATCTTCCTCGGAGAAGACTTTGTTTTGTAGTCATGAAACGGCTCTGTCCTATTTCCTTCTTTTATTTGCCTGTCATAGCTCAGTGTGAGTGAATGAATGCTCTTACTGTGATGAAGGCAATTACCCTTAGGCTCACCGAAGGCTCACCATAATTGTCTCAGCTGTAAGCACAGTTGCATGATTGCTGAGAACAATCTCAACCGGCTATTTTTCACAATGAAATATCTGTTTTGTTAGTTTGAACTCTCAATGTGTCACTAGCGGAACGAGCTGTTGGCAGCACGTTTGATTGTTCTTCAACAGATTTGCCAATTAAACAAATGTTTGGCTTTCTCTTTCAAATTTAGGCAAGTATTTGCAAATCTGCTTTTACTCAGATTTAATAACTTCATCTCTGCTGATGCACCTGGAAGAGCCAGCTCCGTTGGCAGCTAGGTGTTGGATATTGGTGGAATGTTATCAGGTTATCTCTTATCAGTAGAACAGCTCACATGCTGCCAGACAGTAGCTGCTGCTGACGAGTTTAAATTGATTTTGAGTTTGAGACTCTGTTCTGTGTTTTTTGAATAGGGAATGCACAACAATGTTATTATATTAAACAATAAATGACGGAACAAGTCCTCCCAGTCAGGGAGGACAAGGATCAGTGCTTCATCTGAAATGATGAGCACTGTCGTCGTTCAGTTGTTTAGTCATGGTTTGTGAGTAGCACTGCTGGGGCTGAAGCTTGGGTCATTGAGTGCCACAGTGTGCTTGGAGGAGATGGTAGCTGCTCAATTCTGTCTGCAAGCTGCGATCAGATTAGTGTTGTCGTCAGTCTACAATAGATCTCTTTTAAGATTGTTCAGGATGCTTCCCTTACCTAAAGTTCTCCTACAGCAATTTGGATTTGTTTTACTGGAGGGGGTTGTGTAGTTTGATTTGATCTGGCTGGGCTATTTGCATAGTCCAGACTGAAACACCATAGCCTGGATATAGCTACATATCAGTGTTATGAAACGCTGTGTAATAACACAGCACAGAGCCACATCTATTAGCGAGTTTTGTTATTGCATGTGTGAGAGGTGGTTTTGAGCAGGACTACTGTTACTGAGACTTGTAGGGAATTACAGAAAGCAACTTGTACAGTCAGACCTATAAAAGCTGTAGACATGGATCTCACTGGTGTTCATTGAAATCGCAGGACCCCTGCAAATAAAATCTGCTCTCTTCATTTGCATATAAAAAGCAGTTTAATTTCTTACATTGGCAGAAAAGAGGTGTAGATTACATTCTAAACAGTTGGACAGTTGCTGGATTTTGTGGCAACTCCCTTGTAAATGCATCCCATAAGAGCTGTAGTACGGATGTCTGGAGAGGCCATGAGCTGTTATAATTTTCAGGATTTTTGTCTTGAAGTTAATTTACCTGTGATCTTTAACTCATCAATTAAAGATAATTAACTCATTATTTTAAGATGACAGCTTTGTTATTTTGAGATAACAAAATTATTAACTTGTTTTCTCCAGGTAGCAATCCACAAAATTACAACTTCCTCATGGGCTCTCCAGACTTGTGTAGTACAGTGTTTACATATAATTTTTGTTTACTAGTAGTCTGACAATTAAGTGTAATAACTCACTACAATGTGCAATAACTGTAATATTCTCTTGTTTGCCTGAAAGCTTCCTAATGATTGATGTCTATAGCTGAATTTTAATGCAGACCTTTTTAATGTTCAGACATGCATGGCAACTAACAAAAGTTACAAAAATCTACCAGTAAGAAATAAAACTTCTGATATCCAAATTACGTGTAGATTCAGCTTCATTTCGTTGTTGTTTCTTTTAATCGGTTAGCTGTTCGTACTCAGTTTTATTTTGTTAAACTAAGCCAATATAAAACCTGTGCTGTTACTAAGCTTTCTTTTGTTTGTTTTTGTTTCCAGGGCAAAAATGTGGGCTTTTGGGAAGGGGAAACCAAGACAACCCTGAGGCTACTGTAACGGCAATCCTCACTGCCCCAGTCGTCTGAGAAGGTCAGACCACCCTGTGGCACGCTTGGGCCGTTGGCAATAAGATGTCCCTAAGTAGTGGCACTGCAGGCGGGAAAGGTGTGGACTCGAATGCGGTGGACACTTATGACAGCGGAGATGAATGGGACATTGGTGTTGGCAATCTGATCATTGACCTTGACGCTGACCTAGAGAAGGACAAGCTCGAGATGTCTGCCACTAAGGACGGAGGCGGAATGGCAGCACCTCCTAGCGCAGTAGCAGCTTTACCAGAAAATATCAAATTCGTAAGCCCAGTTCCTGCTCAGGGCAAGGATGGTAAGTCGAAATCTAAACGTAATAAAAACTCAAAGGATACTAGCAAGTCCTCAACTCCAGATGGAGCCAAGAAAGAGGCCCAGGGACGTACCCCAAGTGAGGGTACCGGGCCAGCTGCAGTCGCAGCTTCCACAGCATTAGCCAGCTCAGGCAAAGGTGCAGATAAAAGCAGCAAGACCTCCCGCAACGTTCCAAGTGGAAAGAAGGACAAGGAAGGGGGATCTGGCAAAAGCAAAAAGGACAAAAATGAAGGAGTACCAAGTGGAAATGTGACTACAGAAAAGGACACAGCAGCTCCTGTACTAACCTTAGGACCGTCCCGCAGTACCCCCTTTGAGGGGAGACAAAACACAGACTTGTCATGTGCTGAACAAATTGGGAATATTGCCCTCGATACTGCTGGAATAGTTCAGCCTCTGTCTATTAAAAGTGAACCTGAGGAGATGGATAATAACGACTGTAGGAACATGAAGAAAGTAAAAAGCGAGAAGGTGAGTAGTCTGTTTTCTGAGCTGTTGTGTTTTGTGTCAACGCTGAGGACTGTGTTCCTCTGGAGCTCCTAAGTAAATGGAGTATTTGAGGCACGAATAAAAACCAAGTTTAATGTTTCAAAATTTAGTCTGAATTTGGATGTAGAATGTTCACTGGTTCAGAATTTGCCCCTAAGACAATTTCATGCTTTGGTGCTTTTTTCCCGGAGCTTAGTAATGAGCAAGTGACTTTGGTTAAGACCTAGCAATTCAGTATTACTGTGGGATTTGCCCTCCTCCTAGACGAGTGGTGGTCATTTGTTTTGCTTCTAGTCAATCAGAGTGATCATGGGACACGATTACAAAATGAAAGAATAAAGATTCATCAGTATAGCTATAGTTTGTTTTGGGATCTGGTATGTAAAATGAAATGCTAATATCCACTTGTGAAATTAGTAGTGATTTGTGTTTCCTCAAAGACTTCTTCACTGTTTATTGGTGATGTTGGTCATGGCTGCCAAGAGTTCATAAGCAAAGTAAATAGACACAGGCTAGCTCTGATTTCTCGTATTGGCAATGCAATGTAATTTGCCATAGACTTTCGGTGAAGTGGGAAACATGTCCACTTTGAACATCAGTAGCCTTAAACCAAAGCTCTGAATCTCTTGAATTGATTTAATCTAATTAGTCCAGCATACAGCAGAAGTGACAGATTGAATTTTCATTCTCTCTAATATTGTTATGTATTAAAAAGGAAATCCCCACGTTATTGTAACTGCTAGAGCTAAACAGCTTGCTACAGGAACAGACTATTTGGGTATTCCTCAAAAAAGGTTAGACAGGACTTGGCAGAGTTCAAGGGCTCTGTTAGAGAGGCTAGTTAAGACTCTTCTCTGCCACCCTGCTGATTGCCTTTCCCTGTGGCACCAAACCATTTTAAAGAGAGACAGGCATGCTTACCACGGCTGTCTCATGTTCCATTCAGTGACGCAGATTATATTGCCAAGAGGGATTTAGGAGAATGGACTGACGGACAGACAGCAGGCTTGCTGTTACAAGGCTTGCAGCATTGGAGCTTGAATTAGCTTCTTCTGAATGAGAGAATTTTGTGTTATCACAAGAATGAGCTCATACTGTTTGTATTTGTAGATGTATTTGCTTAACAGGCAGTGTTTGAAATGTGCTGTGAGTTTGTGATCTGAGCTGTCATATTTGCCAGCACAAAGCAGAGCTTAGTGTCCTTCCTAATGGTGGTGGTTAGCACAGCAGGCTGTAGCTTTTTAGTATTATTTACCTTGTAATCTTGTCTATAGCTTCACAGTTTCTAGATTTAGAATTTAGGGCTATGCTTAGAATCGGTCATTACTGTAGCTCGCATGTTAGTGTGAGCCTTGGTGACAAAAGTAGGATCCAGGGTCAGTGTCCGGTATCTTGCCCCAGCTGCAGATTTTTTGAGTGTAGTCTTTACGTTTATCGGTGCAGTTACCAGCCAATTGGATATTGTTTAATGCTCATGAGGCTAAGGGTGTCTGTTGAACATAATGATCAGCTTCTCATCGCTTCACTTTTCAGACAGTAAAAAAAAAAATTGGCATTGAGCTTGTTTGAAGAATGTGAGCCGAGCGTCAGTGTAAAACATAAAATACTCAGATGACAAGAGAAACATCTGTACTGAACTAAGTCCGTCTAGCTCCAGAAAAATCCCAAATGAGTTCTTTTGGCAGAATGCAGTGAATTCTGAGGTGTGCGGCAAGCAGGTGTTACACAGTGTGCGGTTTAGTCAAACAGCAGCGTGACCGTCCATCAATGTCATGTCACATTATCTGGCAGTGTCAACAAGCTTGCTCTAGTAGTGGAGAGGTGAAATTTAAAAAAACCAAACCAAAAAAAAAAACCTTTGTGTTTCTGGTGAAGTACAGCAATAAGACAACCACAACAGGTAGCTGGCAGGGCTTTTATTGAAAGCATGTCTTTGCGCTGGTCTGTCTGCAGAAAGATCTCCTTTATATTTATGGGTGTTTAAAAATAACAGCATGAAATGTAGTGAACTCTCTTGATCATTCATGAGTCAGTACTGTCATGGCTGTGTATTTATGAATCTACTGTTGCACAGGGCATCTATGTTTGGCTTTGGATGCATTTCCGTCTTTATGGGGGAGTGCAAGGAAGCCATGCCATCTGCAGCAACTACAATGTACACGTAAAAGTACTCTAACAACAGAACACACCTTGGGGGCCATCCTGAAGATTTGCAAGCTATTAAAACAGCTGACTACGACCCTGTTCAAAAAAGCCTATGTTGTGCTTATGCTTATGTTGTGTGTAGTATTCGGTGTTGTGTTTATGTTGTGATGCTGCCAATACCCAGCCCTACTAATGACTTATGGTAAAGGCTGGATCTATCAGCCAGGACATACATCGTGGCCTACACTGGTGGTTATACATCCAAAACACATGAATTCCTATCTGATTAGCCCACCCCCTGCTACTTGTTGGGGTATTATGCCCTGTGTGGCTGCATTGACTAATGTTCCTCAAGAAGGATGGGTTGGTGTAGTGTAGTAGTGACACCGTGCACTATGTGGAAGACTTGGTATTCAGTTCCCCACGATAAGAGTCCTTGTGCAAGACTCCTAACACTACATAAGCCTAAGTCACTCTGGATAGGAGCATCTACCAGATGCATACATGGAAATGTAAAGAGGGTTGATTCCACATTGGTAGTTACGTTTATTAAAGTGATATTGTCTTTGCCAAGAACTGAAGGCTGCTCTACATGCTGCTTCTCACTGCCAACCCCATTCTCCTTTGGGAGGCCCTGAAATGTAATGTTGTTAGACCTCTGCTCGGTTTCATTTTCAGTGGTGAGTCAAATAAAGTGGAAAAAGAAATTCACTGCCTTCAGAAAGGGTTTTAGCTCTTTTCTGTTGATCCTTTGCTAAATGATCCTTGCCTTGAATGAGGATGTGGTCGTGTTTTGCCTTGCTTTGTCTTGATGTTTTTGTTCCATATTTAGCTTTGAATATGCATGTGGGTTTCCTACTTTTTTAATGATGCTTTGACCATTGTTAGAATGTCTCTTGGGGTAGTTTGAGAAGCCTTGACACTGTGCTGTCTAATAACATAAGACACAAAAGCCTAAATGTAGGTTGCTTGTGTTTTAGTGCCAAGAGTAGCTAGGAGCTCAAGGCATTGTGCATGGCCATTCCCAGTGGTTTAAGTGAATGGCCGATAGAGAGGAAAGCTCAGCCGTTCCCCATGGGAAAAAGCCATTCTCACGAGACTCCGCCACCAGTCCTCTCCATTCGCAGCTGCCTCTGACTGCTGCTATTGTGTTCTGACGCATAGCTTAAACAAGCACAGAGGGGTTTGTTCAGGGCATCGGAGGAGGAGTAGCAGCAGCAGGAACAAAACGCGAAATCTCTTGCCTCGTCAAAGCCCGAACAAACAGGCCTGGAGGTGCGAGCGGATGCTATCGGGTGACAGGGAGGGGAAGGAGACCTGCTTTTCAGCTCTCTAAAGCGGTATATGGTTTCCGCGTCCCATGGTGCAGTCGGAGTGGAGCAAGCTGTCAGCACGGCCGCTTTCTCTCCCTGCACAAACCTTGCCCGGCCCCACTGGAATGTGTGTCATGCTGGCTTTCTCTGCCAGACATCCACAAGAATGGTGCACTCTCACTTAGACTAATTTCATTGAATTGACTTCTGGTTCTTATCTCAGAGCACAGCTATGAATTAGGTGGTACTGTGGTGTTCACACCGAGACAGCTGCTCCTTATCATGAAGAGTCTGCAGACCAATGTTTTTCTCATAAAGGAGGAACATCCAGCGTTGTCAGCCCAGCCTCTGTCTGCCGCATCTCTATTGTATCGTCGAATACCACGGACAGTGATTTTGACATTTTCCCCATATTTGGATAAGAACAGAAAACTCTCTGACCCATCACGTGTAATAAAATGCATTTAGGCATTTGGTGAATTCCACAAAAAACCTTTGAAATACGACTTGAATTTAAAGCTACAAAAAACACAGGTTTTTGCAAAAGACGGACATGAGAAAACTTTATCTAGCCTTGTCTACCTTTCAAGCACTGTAGCGAGACTGAAAGAAGCAGTTGTGGTAACTTTTGCTTTTACTGAGGTTTTATGGTATCCTTGTCCCTTGAGTCAGGAGCCTGTGAAAGATTCCTGACTACAGCATTATACTGGTAGTTTATTAACACACTCATCTCTCTGGGAAAACTAGATCCATCTCTGAAGGTACAATTTACTCAGCTTATTTTCCAAATGCCGAGAAGAATTAATGAGTGTTATTCAAAAATAAAATCCCACAATAACTGTCTACTGACAAAATTCAGCGACTTCCCAGCACATTCTGCTGTAACTATGCTAAAAGAGGTCAGTGAGCTTTTCCCTCTGTGTTAAATAAGGATACACCAATATGGGGAATTGTGAGCCGATGCTGATATCCAGCGTTTTTCATTAACATACCTGCCCATACAAAAAAATCTTGAATTTTAGACCAGATCCATCTGGACTAGTATTATGGTGGAAAAATAGCATTTCATTCTTTAGGATTATAAATGCAGTACATATATTTCAACACAGTAGCTCAGCATTGTTTAAACATTGTTTTTCCAAGACACAGTTAATACATCAAATCTAAACATCTGTCCACTGCCACACACACCACATTGAGCACTTATCGACCATTATCAATGTGACTCTGTCATTGTGCACTCCCTGTTCTAAATAAAGGTCAACATGTCAAAATTATTGACCATAGCAATAGGCTGTATGCTGCCGATTAGGTTGGAAAACACTTCCTTTAACAGGCGAGTATTTGGTTTGGGAAATGATGCCTTATTGCTTCACAGCTCCACTTAAGCAAATGTTGGAGTGAAGTCACTTGGAGTAAGTAAACTGAAGAAACCCAAGAACTGGAGTGGAATTATGTAAGCAGTCCAGCAGAGCAGGTCCAGCTGGGTTGTGAACTCCAGTTGATTAAAGTAATTATATAGCACTAATGTTAGCAGATACTGCTATAATTAGAATCTTCCATACTTGAGAGGAAAAATGATTAACAAGAGGTCTAAAGACGTGAAAGTACGATGTCTTATAAGCATGTATTGGAGTCGGAGCAGGGCATTTCCATTTGTCTTATTCAGTGCTGCACTCTTGCTCACAGATTACAAACTAATGCTGCTGGATTTCCAGGGAGTAAACAAGCATCCATTGTGGTTGCAGGCTTAGCTCCATTCTGAATAGGAGCCATTGAAGTGCGTGCAGTTCTCAAAGTTAAGTGGTAGTGACTTCCTTTGAAATGAGCTGGTGGATAATTGAGAACATGGATGGATAGTGCTGTATTAGCCAAGTTTTCAGGCTTTTCAGCTGCCAAGTTTTCCTTTCTCTTTCTCCCCTCTGCATTACCGTCTCCATCAGTGCCATCTCATCTGAGCATTATTGTGCTTTGGATAGCACAGAGGTATTTCATGAAGGCTTTCAAAAAAAAAGAGAAGGAAAAAGCCTCGTTAAGCGACTGCTTTTGTGGTTTTTGAAAAAACCCAAATGGAAAAGCGGTTTGAGCCAATATTCTGTTTTGAGACTCTTCAAAGTCAAATGCTAACAAAGTAAGAGATTAGTATGTTCTGTGTTTTGTTTGTTGCTGACAAATCATGACTGGGATCTAGATTCGCAAATGCGAGTTGGGCTTGTGTAATAATGTGGTTAACAATTTGTACACAAATAAATCAGAACAAGCTAGCTGGCCAGTTGGCAGAGCTTTCATGAAGGAGTATAAAACGAGTCATTTGTGCCCTATTCATACATGCAAAAGAATAGCCAAGTGACTAGATTCTCAAACTGCCTTTTCAAATAAGAGAACCTTGCTTCTTCCTCAGGAACAGTGTTCAGTCTGCTAGAAAGCTAGAAATAGCTGGTAGGTTTGAATTAACATCACCTTGCATTCGTTACAGAGTAATGGATGATTGAAAAGATGCGTCATTGCATATTGGAAGTATGACGTTCTTTCACCGCCAGTTTCTGGAAACAGTTAGACCCAATACATGCTGCTTGATCCCCACTGGTGTCTGCGGTCTCTCTCTCTCTTTAATGATGAAAACATCTTAGCTTTCCATCATGGTAAAACTCTAGTGTTGTTTGACATGACATTGCTAGATTTACTCCTTTGGGGCTAATGCCTCATGCTCTGGGAGATGCTTTTGTAGGGATTCACAATGATATCGGAGTTATATCGATTTCTGCAGGTAAAAAGAAATGTATTGCCATCGGACAAATGTTTGGATCTGACCAGTATTCCAAACCGATCTTTATTGTATTTATTGGATTCTGGAATGGCAGGACGTTTTGCTGGGAAACTGTGCTAAAATTTAGAGTTTTTAATCTTCTGGAAATAATTTTCTCTTTAGTGCTAATGCAGGTCCCAATTTCAACATCTTAATAAACATAGATATTTATCTACCAGAATAAACTTCGGCATCAACCATCCATGCGTACAACATATCAGAGATCTGCATCAGCCCGCGATTTACATATTCTACAGCCCTAGTCATTTGTCTACCTAATAAATAGAAGAAAGCTCATACAGTTCCAGTAGCTGCAGTAATTGAAGTCTTCTGCACTGACATGTACTGTAACTAGGGCTGGATGAAAAAATGGACCGTGATGCTGATGACATTTTCACAAAACACTTTATGCGTCACTGTCATTTGAGTACTAATGATATTGATGATATACTCACAAAAGCATATCGTCTATCAAGATAACCTTTTTCATGATAACGGTAAAATATTGCCGTATTGACTGCACTGAGGTGTAACTGCTTTGTTTTTCAACAAAATCAAGTTGAAAGGGAAATCACATTTTCCTTCCACACTGTGAGGCATTTCTGAGTGAAACACCTGGAATGGCCTCTGAGCTCAGTCGTCTCTCGATGATAAGTGAGGGTGGACAAAGGAGGTGAAATATAATGATATTACTTATTACACACTGACATGAAACTAAGAAAATGTTTCAGCGGCCAAAGGTCGAGTTTAAAGTGACCAGAGACATGAACGAACAATGTTATGAAAGATTTCAGGTTGACTTTAAAGAGCCATGCAAATAGGGGTCGGTGATATGAATGCGTTTCTGACCATTTACATTACAATGCATCACAGTCAGAGAAATTCCAAGGGGTCATTAGTAAAGAGCATCGACAACCTGTGTGTTTAATCACAGAGGTTTAGAAGAAGCTCCCAAATAGCGTAGCTGTCTAAGGTTTTCCCCCTATAGTCTGGAAATTGTTTGTAAAAAAATTTTGCATCAAGGTGATATGAGACAATGAGTATGTAATAGGCCCTGCTTAATTGGGCTTAGTGCTGTGAGCATATGGGGGGGAGGAATTATATTGCATTATTAGTCTTTAATAGCATTTTAAAATGTGGACTCCAGTAGTCCATATTTTAAAATGTCATTAAAAGCCAATAGTGCAATATAATTGTTTATTTCATGAGCTTATGGAACAAAATATTGTAATATATGTGTATTGTGACAGTGTTTCAAGTACGCTATGCTGCAAATATTTTGTGCTGTGGAAACATTTTTCTCACGTGATCTTTGTTTAACCTTCCCTTCACTGTTGGTTGCAAATCAGTACATTAGTCATGTTTTGCCTGTAAGCCTCTAATCTCTCTATGCAGCAAGTTGATCCAGTTGTGAGATCATGGTACTTGTTTAGACCTCTTCGTGATGTGATTTGTTAGGTTTACTGCTGTGCTGGATGGGGGGCTGTGGGCACTGTATGTGTGTGTGTAAAGGTGTTTAATCATGGGATCTTTACTGGTTATAAACTTTGCTATTCTACGTCTGGCTCTCTGCTTGACCTGAAGTGCTCTGGCCCTAATCCACATTCTGTTATTCCTCATTGCTAGCTCAAGTGGGGGGAATTAGCTGCCATTGTATACAGCCCAGTGGATTTGCTAAGCGGGCAGTGAATAAAGTCTCGCCAGATTAAGCCGAGTGAAAGGTCTGGAAAGCTACAATGTCCGAGGTTCGTTGTCTCTCATGGCTCTGAAAGAGGACCACAAAATGGAGACCGGTCTTGTGATTTGCTGTATCTGAAAAGGGCTTTAACTGTAGTATCGTGCAAAGCAGAGAGATTAGTAATACATGCGTAGACAGGTCCAATTAAAAAGGTGACAAATCACACCCTCTATCCTGTAACTCTGATTTTGGTTGAGTTCCTCAAGTATGATTCATTAGATGGATTGTTCTGATTCACAGCCTGAAGGCTGTTATAATTGTCATTATATATTACAAATAGTCCCGCAACCCTGAGGGAGAAGAGGCTTAGAAAAAAAAATGTTACAAATAGTTTTGTCCTATTTGCATTTGATGATGCAGGCAGTAAACCTCTTGAGACACTGCGCAGGTTCTCTTATGGCTATTTTGAGAACTGCTTATGCTCCTGAAAACTTCATTTAATTTGACCGGCTCAGCTTAAAACACAGCACAATTATGTCTACCTTGCAGTAACTACCAAAGCTCCACTGCAGTCTTGGTGACTCGTAGCAATGTGCTTTGTCTTGATCGTCCTACAGGCGTTGGCATGCTTTTTCATTTTGAGAGGAACCAGATATTTAATACCTCAGTCTTCTGCCTCTCCTGGTGGACTTGATCTCTCAGTAGCCCAGAAGATGCTGTTTTTCTCATGTTTCCAAAGACTTAATTATTTGGGAAAAATATGTACTCCCGGGGGTAATCTCTGTATCGCAGAGTGTTTGGAGGCCCTGTAAGCCTATAGTTTGCCGTAATCCAGGCCGACATGCAACAACAAGATTAGGTTTCTATTTATCAGTGTGTGGTTTGGGAGAGCCTCTCTCAGCCTCTTCACTCGGCGCTCTCTGAAAGATTCATGATCAGCCGCTTGTTTTGCACGTGTGCGATTGGTGCGTCCTTGCCAGTGAATCCTCGTGGAGTTGAAATGAGCGAGGGAGCAGGGGCAGGCGATGATGGCTTGTAGAACCCTGGTGGCTTTTATAATTATTTGTCGTTCATTTTCTCCCCCGCACGTTCAGGAGAGGCTCTTGGGTCTGTTGATGCCATTCATATACTCAAATCCTGTTCAGCCATGTCAGTCAACCTGAAATCGTAGTGGATATTTTTTTTTATCCCTGGTTATGTTAGGCAGAATTTATTATATGATGCATATTTGATAGATTAAATATGTTTCAGTTCTTCCACATAAATGTAAAGTCTTTTGTGCTCACCTCTAAAATCTTAAATGTTTTCATACGTCACAGTGCACCAGCGGGATTTGGGGGTGGGGTGGGGGGGTGGGGGGGTGTATTAACCAGTGATAACTTTTACCTCCTCACCCACAGTCCGTCATTGAGCCAAAAGCTCAGCTAGTCAGGAGCCCTTCCTGATACCAATGTGTTTCAGGGATCAACCATTTTCTCCGATTTCCCGTTACTCCAAATGTGCTCAGTAGAGAGATGATTACATTCAATCCGAGTCCAGGCACGTTTAATGGATCAGGTATCGGCTATGTTAACTTGAGGTCCTTCGTTTCTTTTTACTTTTCTGTTTATGCCACTATGATCGAGGCCATAAACGCACTTTACAAATAGTTGTAGCCAGTCATGCCTAAATCATCAAATCAGTTGATGAATTTGGGTCACAATTGGATCGTAGAGCAGTTCTGGATTCTGTAACGTTTATCAAAAAAACATTTGCAATTCAAGGTGTTGTGCACATACACAAACAAAGGAAGGTGTAAACTGGCATGTGATGGGAGTTGTGTGGCTGTATTGTATATTATATATTATATGAAAATATCTGATCAGACTTGAAATTGACATTAATTTTTGAAGTACTCAGATCAAATGACAATAAAACTGGACTGGGAGTAAGGCTGGGTATTTATTTATTTATTTATTTATTTAAGTTTTCTGATAGTGATTCAATACCTTGAAATTACAACGGATACCAAGTTGATACTTTTTTGTGTTACCTTTTTTTTTTTTTTTTTTTTTTTTTTAAATTCTGACAAAACGTAAGAAAAACAATTATTACTAATAAATAATAATTGTTTCGCCCTTCATTTCACCTGGATTGCTCTTTTTTTTTCTTCTTTATTTAAATTGTAACGTCTTTTTAAATGTAATGTTGTCCAAATGATTGACAATAGTAATGCTTTTTCTCCGTACTCTGTTGTACTAAGATGATGTTTCGGTCTGTGTCTTAATCAGTACCCAGGCTTAATTGGACTCTCTAGTAATCAGTTTGCTTCTGAACTGCTAGTTTTGCCCTGAAGCTATGAGGCTGATATAGCTAATCAATCATGTAAGCTTATAAGCAAACTGGATACCTGTTAAATAATCTCGAATAGACTTGCATATGTTGTTTCTGACAGATTTATTTATATATATATATATAAACTGTAGAACTGCACTACTTCAGCTAGACTGCAGCACTGACACTGAAAGAAAGATTGGCAGGAGAGGAGCTGGTACAAACTGCTCTCTTGAGCTAGTCAGAGACGAGTCATACTGTTGCTTTTATGATGTTTTAGGTCAGGATTCGGGTTGTGCGGGCCCAGAAAAGGGCAACTCTGAGTCGCAGCATGACCGGGCTGAATGGCTGAGGACATGGGGCATGCCTGATAGGCCTGTAAAAGCGATCACAGGACTGCGAAACAAAGCCCTTTCATGGCCGCCCCTGTCTCTCCCCTCCCTCTTTTGCCTTTTCTCTCCCTGCCTCGCTCTCTGTCTCTTTCAGTGGCTCTCTGGGCGAAGCTGTGTATGTGTCTGGATAGCAGTGGGGCGGAGGGGGGGGGTGTAGAGAGAGCACAGTGGAGAGAGGGAGAGGGGAAAGGGAGGGAGGGAGGGGAGGGAGAATGAGAGAGGGAAAGAAAGAGAGGAGCTTGCTGGCACTGCTAATTCAGCCCATGAAAGCCCTGTGTGCAGTCAGAGCAGCTGTCCTCCATTGTCAGCCAGCACATTTCCAGCGCGCCTCTCTTTTCGTGTCTCGGTGCGTGAGTAGCGAGAGAAGCAGCAGCAGCAGCAGGAAGAGGAGGAGGAGGAGGGGGAGGGGAAGGAGAGGAAGAGAGAAAAAAAAGTCACGCACCCCACCAGCGCTGCAGGAGCAGAGGAGAGATGAGGGGAGGAGGGTAAGCTGTGACTGCTGTCAGTGAGAAATATGGCTTTCTGCTCTTTGTGGTGGGCCTGCTATGGGAAAAGGTGGTCAGTGTAGGCTTTTTACCATTACTGTGATAATGACGCTCAGGGTGTAGTCTATGTATGTGTGTCTGAAAGGAAGGAATGACAGCTGTGTTTGAAGAGGCCATGTTACAGGAGAGGGAAAGGAAGAAAGGCAGCAAGAGCAATCTGTGGAAGTTTTCATCACAAAAAAAAATAAAGGTTTCTGAATAGTTCTTGTCTTGAACATATGATTGCCTTATTCATTATAGAGACTTTACACTATGTGAAGGTGCTTTGAACCATTACAAAAGCCCATTTTCAAAGATGCCTCTTCAAAGAATCGTTTAGAAAATTTAACAGCTCTTTTTTTGTGTGGTATCACTCCGAATAAACCTTTCTGGCGCTTTAGATTTCTCGACTTAACATTTTGTGGTTTTTATGAGGTTACAGCAAGTAAGAGGGACATGGACAAGTGCATAGTGAAAGGAAGGAAACCGGAGAGAATGCAGAATGCAGGAGAGATTAAGCCATAAGCTGAAAGCTATCTAGGTTGCTGATTGGGAAGAAGTAGTTGAGCCTCTCCTTTCCCACTGAAACTGTTCCAGAGTTGATGGAGGCCAGGAAGCCTGAGCTCTATTAGAACAAAGCTGTCCCAGTCAAGAGGAGGAGGGGTGGGAGGGGGGGTGAGGGGAGCAAGGGGGGGGAGACTAACTTTTCCTGGAATGTGTCACGCTTGCTCTCATGCTCTGCTCCTCTCTCCTGCTGTGCCAAGGTTTCCCCTTGATCAACCGAGTGCTTGGACCCCTTTTGTTCCTTTTCCGCTGGTCATTCACAAACACCAAAGCTTTTCACCCGTCTTCATAAATCCTCACTTCTGTTTACATGAATCAATCTGTCTCCTCCCCACTCCCCCCCCACCTCTTTTCTTTCTCTCTTTTCATTCTTCATTCTTTCATTCTATCCCTTTTCTCCCCCAATGTGACTCTGGCACATTGCTCAGCTCAGAATGCCTGGGCTGTTAAACTCGCTTGCCACACAATTTGCGAACACTGCTTTGGGGTATTTTAAGCTTTTGCTCAGTGGGCAGGCCAGGGAACGCCCATGCTGTCCTGTCTTCAGCCTAAATGAGAAGGAGCTGATGTGTTCGACTACTCAAAAGAGACCAGGGAAAGAATGCATGTTATGCTAAATTGAACGTTCATGCCATGCATTTCATAGCTCTGTGGTGAATTTTTACATTTCATGTCATGTCCATCCACGTGTTTGTCTCATGGGAGTGGAGATATTTCTGTCCAATGGTACAAAAGTATCCGGATACTCCTTCTAATTAGTGAATTCAGTTGCACTCATTTCTGACACAGGCATTTGATTACATAGAGCTTGTTTAATCTCCATAGAAAAGCACTGCCAATAGACCAGGACACTCCAGCTTCACACAGTGTCCAGTGCCATGTCTCACTGTTGGACTGTAAAACTGGAGTAATAGAGCTCCATCCACTACCTTTGGGATGAGCTGGAGGAGCATTTATGCTCCAGAACTAATCACTCAATGTCACTACCTGACCTCACTAATGCTGTTCTGGCTGAATGCAATGAAGCCCTCGCAGCAGTGTTCCAGCATCTAGCCTTCCCAGAGGAGGAGGCTGTTACTGTGGCATAGTTTGGAAAAACTTACTATACATTTCCCTTGATTTCAGTAGGAATAATGGATGAGCAGGTGTCAATTAGACATATTGTGTATGTAGTTCCACTGTTAAAATGGGAAATATAGCAGTTGAGATGTAATAGTAGATCCTATTTGCTGTTTCTATCCAGGTTTTAGATCCCAGGCCAAAAGGCAGCATGTTAAGAATATGATAGTGGTAGACTGATGCAGTATCCACTACAAGAAAGGCAGTCTGTGCTAAAAAGTACCAGTCAGCTGCTTTAAATTCTTTGCAGCTGAACTTTCCGTTTAACACCAGTGTAAGGTTCACTTTGGATTCCTTTGTCTGCTCCAAAAATCTATTCTTAGCAGAGCCTTGAAAGCTAGTATTAGCTCACTTTAAACACACCTGTTTCCTTCTTTCGGGCAGTTGAGTCCAGGACAAAGTCTTTGCTTTAATCATTTCATTTAGTATCACAACAGTTATGACATATTAAATATGTTGTTTATAATTTACAGTGGTTAAAAGATATTGTCCTCTGAAATTATGTGGATTATTCATGTAGAGCTTCTAAACTGTGATCTGATCTTAATCTAAGGTATAATAATAAATAAAGCCAGTGTTATTCAGCAGGCAGCACACACATCATTTTACAATGCTTTAACCTTAAAAGATCAGAGTACTTGATGTGGGAACCTCAGGTATAATACTCTTTTTAAAAGCGAATATTTAGGGGTTGATGTTCTATTCAGTTCAGGTGTGGGTTTGACGTGCCCTGCCATAAAAAGAACCCACACAGTTCTGATCACCTGCTTTTGACAGCCGAATTCTTTTCAAGTCAAAAATCAAAAGACGTTCCAGAAGACCACAGAAGAAAAGATGAAGGTCGAAAGACTGCAAGCTGCTACAGCAAGATTTATAAAGACCTGGGCCTCCATCAGTCCACAGTCAGAGTTCTCAAATGAAAGAAAATCAGCACTTGCTACCCTCACTTGAAGTGTCTTTCCTAAAGGGCACATGCTACAGTCCTCAGGCAAGTGACAGAGAATACTATGGTTATACTTCAGACCTGCAGGCACCACTTGCACTTGATAATGCTCAAGTTCATGAATGTACTATAAGCAAAATAAATAAATAAATAAAATCAAGCTGACATGATGTTCATGGTAGTAATCACGAAGGAAACCTCTGCTATCCAAGAAAAAACTTTGCTGAAGACCACCTAAATGGTCCACAGTACTTGAGAAACAATGTTGTATGAGTAAATAAGACAGAACTTTTAGGAACTGTATATTGAAAACTATTTGCTGGATGGACCATGGAATGCAGCACTAATAGGTGATACTAGTCATGTGCGTGTATGTGAATTAAACTGTCCAGAACTGTATTAAACATGTCCCATGCATGAACATGGTTTTGTTTCCATGAAGGACCTTATGACCAAAACCGAAAAGGCTGACAAAATGACTGTAGTATATAATGATGGACTCCTGATCCGTCTATATTCTAAAGTTCTAAAGTTATATTTACCTCTCATTTCTACCCTACGTTACGAGAAACATAGATGCCATGGTTGGGGCTAGCTTAGGCACAGTGTGGTTTTTTTAATGGTAACGTTTACATACAGCATCAGTCGACCAGTTATTTGACTGTTAGCGCTTAATCAGTTAACCCTTTACATCTAGTTACACCTAATCATGATCTTGAGTCAATAACAGAGTAACTCGAGCAGAAGAAAGTATAGAATGGCCAAGTAAGTGTGTACAGATGTGGCACAACAAAGTATTGCGGTAAATTACTGCAGTTCTTGATGATGCTTTTTAAGATCAGTTTGCATTTTGGGAGTCATACATGCTGAGGGTTGCAAACGTTCTTTGAGAAGTGTACATTCTCAAATGCCTTGTGCAGCAGAAAAGGCCAAAAATGGCTTGAAGTTTTGGTTCCCCTTCATATAACTGTAGTCTGTTACTGTATTTTCATACAAGATTTCGTGCCTGATAACCTTCTTTATCTGCTGTGAATGGAACCATGGGCTCAAATTTGCATTGTGAAAATGTTTTCCTGTGTGTCTCTGCTGGTTTTCAGTGCTACTGTTGTGAACAGGCAAGTGTTAACCGAGGCCATGGCTTCAGAAAACCACAATTGTTTATTCATCTCTCTCTCGCTCTCTCTCTCGCTCTCGCTTTCTCTCCCTCTGTAGCCTAGGGCAGGACTCACCCCAGGGTGTGACATGGAGACTAGACAGTCAATAGTTTTTCAGTGTTATTGGATAAATGTGGCTCAGCCCCCTTGCGTGATTTTTCCCACTAAGACAGAGAGACTACCACAATGAATGTTTGTTTTTTTTTGGGGGGGGGGTTGAAAAAGATTGCCTTTGCTTTACCTTTTAGCTACAACAGCGACAATAGCATTGCTTTCCCCACTTCAGTAACGGTGAAGTGGCACAGGAGGAAACAGTGAAAGAGTGAGTTTAAGCTTGATTTTAATAAAAGAATGTAATAAAGTGCAGTTCAGTCAATATAAAAAGCACATAAAGTGCAGTTCAGTCAAACTTGTGACACAAAACTAATTAGTCTAGTAATAAAGAACAGAATTGCGAATGTCTCACAGACTGCACCTTCTGAGGCCGCTTAGCTTCGCCTGAGGCCTTCTTCTGTGAAACCATTTGCCAGAGACTGTTTAAAACAGCCTGTTCTTCCTCATGTCTAGGATTTCAGGCATGATTTTACTCAATACACTTAGCAGTTTTGTGTGGACTCTGAATCTTGAGGATGACCTAAAATGTACAACATACTATAAAATAGGCATCTTTTTAGGTATGATGTTCAGCCAGCACAGCTCATCAGCTGCATTTCTACAACAGTCTCCTCATGTCCAACACAGTGTCTATTAATCTATGGAAGTTACATTATGTTCATGTGTGAGAAGACCAGTGTCCTCCTTTATTATGCATGAATTAAATCAATAAATGAAGGGCGTTTTGAACGGGCAGGAAATGAGTTTTACGGTCACTGGGAGGGTTTTACCACAGTTACTCTCAGGGTCCAGGCCTCCTTTCCAAATGGGCATTTTTTTGAACCCCAGTCTGAGCCCTACTAATCAGATTTCTAGCTTTCTTGAGATTTTCACATGAGAGTGCAGAAGTTCTCAGAAGATCAAATTGTAGGGTGATATTTTAATGGCATCTCCCAGAAAATGACGTTAAACCTTTATAAAGAAAGGTTCTTTTGACATAAACAGATGTCCACTGTGCCATACTTTGTTAATCTATGACCACAAATGCACTCCTGTCATTTTGTTGTTAAGGCTGCTGTGCTGCAGTTCTAAGCCAGTGCCTTAAGGCTGTGAATTAGCGAAAGCACAATGCGTACACTCATACAAGGGCCGAAACATGACCTGATTTCAGCCGTATTGTGAACTTAACATGTTGGAACATCTGCACTGCTATGTGTAATACTGTCTATATTGATGGGCTGCATTATTGGAGCCCTTAGCTGCTATAAGGTTTCTGTGTGGTCGGTCACTTCCTTGAGCTGTAGTCTTGATTTCATTCATCCTGCGTTTTGCAAGAGCATCCGATTCTGGTGTAATCTAGCTGTGAACTGAGTGGAGAGTGTCGTGTTGGCGGAGTTCGCAAGGAGTGATGAAAAAAAGGCTTACTGGCAGCTGTTAATCTTGCCTTGTCACGCCTCTGTAGTTGGGCAATTTAATTCGCTACAAAGGAATTGACTGAAGTGTATTTGAAACAAGCTGATTGAAGTTTCATGGTTCCATGTGTCTAAGTCGTGTCATTGGAGATTACCTTGGCCAGGCTTGGTTACTGGAGCAGTGCGAGCTAGATTCTTTTCTGATATACAGCTTACATTCTGACTTGCTCTCTAGCCTTTCTGCACTTGTTTGCCCATCATGTGTCAGGGAGGTGAAGTAAAGGGACAGAGTGCCCCAGGGCGCCGTGTTCATTCTCTCCACAGCTACAGTGACAGGTAAACTGACAGGATAGCAGCCATCTTGTGTGGCTTCACATGGTCAGCCTGTCTCGCTCTGATAAAGAAAGCGTAACAGGGAAGAGACTAGTTGAATGAGTTGCACCACTGCAGCAACAGAAAGGAATAGAAATGGCACAGACCTGATAACCAATATTAGATCTGTGCAATCATGGGGAAAAACGTATCACAATACTTGAAGACATTTTCACAACAATATGTATGTACAACAGAACAGTAGTTGTAAAATTCTGTCTCAACTATATATTTTTAGTTGTTGTACTGCTCATTATTTTCAAATGAAACGCTGGGGTTCAAATTCACAATACTCTTGGTACCACAGCATGTAACTGGAGCTATTAGACCCTGTTTACACCTGGTTGCTTCAGTATCAGCATCATATCTGTGTATGTGTACACTCACCCAAGATGCATTTAAAACAGATACAAACCACTTCAGGAGCTGGTCCCAAACCCCATCCCAGCACAAATAAAACTCCTCCCTGTGTGGTACACCACTGGACACATGATCCAAGTCTGCGAGGAAGATGATCATGGAGGATGCGCATGGTTGGGGCCTGGAAGAAAGGAAACGCTTAATAGCAATATAGACATGCTGCTGTGCAAAGCCAACTGCAGACAACGTAATAAACAGTTGGTAACTGGTTGCCGCATGATCAGCGGATTGGTATATTCCGTACTACACAGCAGTCGGATTTAAGTCTGACTAACCAGCGATGCATTTTACTACCAGGTGTGAATGCATATGGCTAAAATCCTATCAGGATGCAATCCAGATATTAGACGCATGAAGTGACCCAGGTGTAAGGTGAGTCATTCTCATGATGCACATGAACTGTTCAGAAGAGCTTATTGTGACATAAATGACCCATCCTACTTTCATTCCCGTCTCTTGTGACTGCTTGTTTATGTCACAGCTTGATTCCTGCCCTTGTGCATTGGGTTTAAATCTAAAAAGATTTAGAAAGCCAAATTGGACCATTGGGCACATTTTTCTGCCATTTTCTTTCTGCAATTATGGTCACAGCTGAGGGGTTCATAATGAGCTCATGGTGCCTATTTAAAAAAGGTATTCTAACAGATTAATTAGTACTAAATGCCGATCTAACAAGAAAAACTTGAACTGAAATTATGATCTCAAATTTTAACACTTGGAGGAAATTCAAGAGTTAAATGGCAAGCTTTCATTTTTTTTCTCAAAATGAGTGAAATCAATATAACCAGACTCTGTTAATGAATATTATGGCAACGTAGTGACACGCCTCGTCATATTGCACAAGCCTAGTAGTGTGGCTCGTTCAAAAAGCAGTCTTGTCTGAAACACTGTTTAATGTGAATCGATGGCTCTCAACTGCTGTAGGCTGACTAGACAGATGTGTGTAGACAGATGTATTTGATCTCACCAAGCCTATACATTCAAAATGGACTGTTTTTGCTGCTTCATTTTCAGCTGTATGGAGTGAGCAGTATGCTGTATAACTGGTGTGTGTGTGTGTGTGTGTGTGTGTGTGTGTGTGTGTGTATATACAACATCGACTTTATCTTACTAAGTAATAATTTAATAATTAAGGACTAAGTAATATTTCTGTTATTTATTCATTTTTTGTTATTGTTTTTTATTTTTTAGTAGAGTTCAGCTGAATTGAATTGGCTGTATGTTTCTCTGTCTATTGTAGTAGAGTGAGTAGTTTAGGTATGTTACTTATGGATCTTAAGGGAGATACTTCATTGTAAAATAGCTCAGTTTTGAAGCTGAGTAGTCACTATCGGCTAGTGCTCTGTATCATCAGTATTAATGTCAGAAAGGAAAAAGTAGAGTTGTGTGTTCTCTAGAAAAGGCCAGAGCAGAGTGGACAGGATGAAAAATGTTACACTCTGACACAGCGGATGCAGTTGGTGGCAGGACGGTGCATCTTTGTAATGGCAGTCCTGTGACGGTGCCTTCCACTGCTTTAATCTTAGCACAGAAGACAGAGAGCAAGAAGCCTTCTGTTAGGTGCACAGGATCACACAGGCTCCCTGCAGGGCTGACAGGTAGGGAGAGTGTGCGTGTCTGTGGTTGGACGATGGTAGTGAGAAAACAAGCAAGCCATGTCTATTTTAGATTAGCAGTTAAAAATGCATCAGGCATGAATGTTTAAGACCAGGTGCCATCTCAGATTAGACTTTCTGGAGCTCTCTGCTGCTCCCATCTCAACTCCCCTGACAGCAGCAGCCTGAAACTTCAGCCACCCAAAAACTTTTGCAAAGCGTAAGAGGAAAGCTGCATGTATACTTAATACTCTCATCCTGTCTCTCTTTCTCCCTCTTTGTCTTCTCTTAATTTTCTCTCTTTTTTTGTAGTAGTAGTTTTGTGGGGTTTTTTTCTGTCTTAGTTTGTTAAAGTGATAGAAACTGATCAAGGTAATTTATTCTTTTTTCTTTAGTTGTACACTGGAACTAAAAGGCTGATGTAGCTAACAATTAATAGAAATCTATCTCACCCATTAGCAAACATCGCCTATTGTGCGGTCATCCTTGCTAACATTTCGCATTTTTGCTACTGAAAATGCAGAGCCTGTAGCCTCAGTGGCCACTTGCCTCTGAGAATTTCAAACCAGATCACAAACATCCACTGTTAATCCAGAGTTTGGATACACACACATACACACTAGTGAACACACACACACACACACACACTAGGGGGCAGTGAGCAATTGCGGGTTAGGTGTCTTGCTCAAGGACACCTCAGTCATGAACTGTCGGTGCTGGGGATCAAACCGATGACTGCCCAATGATGATTAATAGCACCTTTATTAGAGAAAGAAACATTTATTTTTCATTATATATCAATTATGACATTTATTGCATCCAATGACATTATGGCATCCAAAGTTGTTACCTGTGGATATACAGCATTTTGGAATAAAACTCATGTATTATATGTACAGTTAAATATAATTCTGGCCACCGTGTTTTGTTTTGGACACCGTGTTGGTTGGGTTGGCGGTCTGAGTGGCCAGTACGTTTTTTTTTGTTTAGTTTTTTTGTCCTGACTGCATGATGTCTCCTAAATTTTGTCAACTTTCTCAAACCTCAGATAGGCTTGACAGTGTTTCCAATCTCAGATAGACTTGTGTGTGGTTTCTGCATACTGTTATTTGTTACAATGGACAAAAGTACCTCACAGACCTAAAAGCAGTAGCAGCAGCTGTCTTAAAGTGCGAGTTTTGTCTGTGCTTTTGTTATGGGTAAAAGCATTACACGCTGTGTCAGAACCACATAAGGAAGTCTGTTTTTGTGTAAAGATGATATACGTTTGATTTTCTGCCAACATGTTGCTTTAATTAGTCATAGTGTTGGAACACACTAAGTGTCTGTGCTTTACTTAAAAGCTCTAAAGTAAATTTGGAACCATATTTTGTATGTATTTTTTAGCATTTGACAAAGTGCTTGGATAGTAAGGCTGACAGACGGACGGGCAGGCAAGCAGGCAGGCAGGCCGGCATGCTGTGAGTGGTTTTGCAAATGGTAAATTCATCAGCTTTGGCCTCTCCCTGCAGTGTAACACAGCTCTCTCACAGGTCTGGATCTGGGTGGCTGAATTCCTCATCCCTCACATAGCTTAGGTTGTGTGGGAGGTTGGGGAGGTTCTCTCTGGGAATACAGACTTTCAGTGATAAACTGCAGCGTTTTCACTCCCCTTTAAATGGAGGCTGAGCGTCATTTCACTTTCTCTATTTTGTTCTGCACTTTCAGACGTGCATCATGTTTATTTTCTTTTGGAGAGTCGGGTGTCTGATGGCTTGTTAAACCTTGTCTTTAGCAGTCTGGCTCTTAAGTGTGTGTGTGTGTGTGTGTGTGTGTGTGTGTGTGTGTGTGTGTGTGTGTGTGTGTAAATGAAAACTGCAGTTCTGTGTCAGAAACCAAAAGCTAAAACTCTCAAGATGGCTGTAATCGCTCTCTCCTCTAACTGATTACTACTGACTCTTGCTCTTTTCCTCCTTCTGCCCTTTCTCCCAGCCCAGCTAATTGTACAAGCAGGGCTATAAAGACAGAACAGGGGGAGGGGGAGATTTATGAGGTGTTGGTTTAAAGCCCTCCATACCCAGCCCCTTTCTTTCTTCGTGTGTTTGAGTGGCTCTGCTTAGCTGTGAACCGCTTTTGTGCTGGAGCGGTTTGCTGCCCATCTCCCTGTGGCTCCTGTGGTGTGGAATGTGTCTTTGGTTCAGAGTTTATCTCTCCGGTATGTCAGGGCCTCCACAGGTCAGCTTATTCCTGCTCTTCCACTCTTCACCTTGGTCAGAATATGTGCTGTGGTGGCTCTAAAGCTCTGGTGCTCCAGAGAGGCGACAGCAGTTCTTTCACTGACGGGGTAAAGCCCAGTGGAATTGTCAGCCTCACACCTCAGTGCTCAGCGGCACCGCCTGTGTAACACTAGCAGTGTGTTTGTCAGGTTTTATACTTTTGTTCCCTTGAATTCTTACTCAGGTTTGTACTTTTTAAAAGGTAATACTTTCGCCAGCTGCATAACATAGACTTGTACTTCACCAGTCACTGTATTCCACACCCCTACCATGGTACCGTTGGAGACTGAAGCTGATCTTTTTCCATGCACAGTTAAGGCCTTGATATACTTTAAAAGAAGCTTGTAAAATCGGTGCAATGCTGAAACCACATTTGTGTTGTTGTCTTGATCACTGGACAACAAGACGCTTTGTCATGTAGTGTATTTATCAGACTTTGCTCAGCAGCCATGTTTGCAACACGATGAGCAAAGCTGACGTTGGACAAATGTCATCTCGCAGTGTGAGAAATACCCACTGGTATTCAGGGTTGACCACTGTTGGCTGGCTACTCCAGTGTTGACTAGCTGCTAACTCACTCACTACTGCAGCGCTGATGTTTGTTAATGGTAATGCACTCTTCCACACATCAACTGAGACCTTGCGTCAGCACTTGTCATTTTTTGAGAAATGAGTAATCGCTTACTCTTTGCACCAAAATCAAGCAAGTTTTCATACTTAAAAATATGCTGCAGCATATTGTGAAGTTTTTCAGATTTATCACAGGTATAGTTGCAGTTGCTAGGCTATGAAGGTGCAACTGGATGAACCAATTTGCTGCTACAGCTCTACCCTCTTCCATGTTTGTGTCACTGCTTTACTATTATCTGGTCTGTGATGGTTCTGTGTTGGATCATTTCCATTGATGGGTGGAGCAGAGGGATGCTGAGAAATTGTGGAGCAGCATGTAAGCTACAGACAGTAATTGTTTACCTACAAACGGCACCTACTGTACTGTGCAAAATTCAGTGACTACTCTTCACATTTGTTTTCCAGTCAGCTGGCTTCCGGGGATAAAGGTCTGATTATGTCAGTGTGTGATTGAGTTTGATTCTGAGCTCAGTTGGTTGAGAAGTGTCAATCTGAGATGAAAGGCTTTCCCCCCTCCATGTTAATCCACATGGAGCTCTGAGTGTCCATGTGAGCCCCTTTTTAATTCACCCTAAAAGGGCTTTGCGCTGAGGATTACACCTCAGAGAAATTAAACAGACAGCACAGTCGTTCGTCCTTTGGGGGAGACATGTGGCCTGATTCAGACCACCAGCTAGTCGCCATTCGGGGGACATGCACTGGGTTAGTTTTCTTTGCCAGAGGAACCTGCCGGCATTCTTGGGCCTAAAAGCGCCCATGGCTTAGTGCCCTGGAATTTTGTTTCCTGGAGGCAGCCAGCCGAACAGGCCTGCTTGCAACACTGCGCCATATATCCAGCCATCTGTCTGCAGCAATTCTATCAGGGCTTTGTTAGAAAAAGCCTGTGATTAAATGGAAGGCAAGCACCAAGCATGGGTTGCCTCAAGCCCAGCAGTCAGATGTGTTCTATTGAGCATTTTGGCTTTATTTTTAGTATGTTACTTCTTGGAGCAAGTTTGCCGAGGAAGGTTGAACATGATTTACAATGAACTCAGGATAAGGATACCTGAATTAAACCCATGATTGATGCGCTGGAATGAATTCTTTTATTGCTGCTGAACAGACCTGGAAAGAATGGGGGGAAAAAACCTAATGCTGTATTTTTGCTCTGCCCTTTTTTTTTTTTTTTGCCTTACTTATACTCAAAGCCAAGGGTGAGCGCAGGCCTTTCTTCTCAGAGGTATTCTCAGAAGCTGTGCCTGGGCCCCAGGCCAAGCAGGATGTGAAGGTTGATCCCACAAATCACTACAAACTCTGCCCACCTTGGGCAAAGAAAGCAAATGTTCCTCCATTGCATGTGTTCTGAAAATCTGCAGTTCTACCTCCCACCTCATTTCTGGCATGCCTGTATTTCATCAAACACGGCTGGTATGAGAAAGATTTGTCCATACTAAATGCCTAGAGAGTTTGTGGTTAATCCTACAACACTGTGCAGGTGTCGGTAGTCTTTGTCTTGTGTAATTTAGACGTGTGCCCTATTTGCCTTAAAGTAGGGCTCTCAAACTCCAGCCCTGAGGGGCTGTAGTACTGCACAGTTTGGTTTAGCTGTTCCAGCTCACCTGATTTAACTCATCAGCCAGATTACGTTGTATAAGGTGTCTTGGAGTAGTGCAGTGTTGTGGCCTGGAAGTCATATAATGTAGTGTACATCTTCTTTTGACATGTTAGCACACCAGCATAGCATTCCTCTACTATTTTCCATGAGCATAGGCCAGTATATTCCCACCCCTCGAGCCCCTCACCAGAGTTTAAATTGGGCCAGAGTGCACTTGAGCAGAGCTCTGACACATTTACTTCAGCCTATGTGAAAGGCAAGTGGAGCTCAAGTGCTATACCTTGATCTAAAATTGCGTAATTTCTTACACAATCTTCATACAGTCCATGGAACTATTTGTTGTCAGAATCTGTGCTGACCAGAAACTCCTAGACAGTTTCAGGTACCCCTTTATTTTCTATCATTATCATTTGTTTTATTTTTAGTTGCACACATTTATGACATGTAGGCTTTTTTCACATAAATGGATGATTTTTATTACATTTGTACAGGTTGTAAAATCTTCACTGTTCTACCAATTGGCTGCTGTTAAATACTCTGAAAATGTAGAATATAGACAAGGAAGTGGATGGATACAGTACTGTGCTAAAACCAGAGACCACCTGCCATTTACTTCGTTTCCAGTCAAAACTGTTATTTATTTTTAGTGTCAGGGGGGAAAAAGGCAGAAACCTGTATATCGAACAGTGTCTTACACAGAAGCCTCAGAAACTACATATAATAAAAATGTATCTGTTTAAATATAAAGCTCTATTTATCTGATGGGCACAGTTTTGGTGGTCTGCCAGATCTTGCTTGGTTATTAGGGGTTCCATTTTCTGTTTCCCACGTTTTCCATTGATTTTTCCCCTTTTTTGTGCAAGTGGATTATCATGTATCTGATCTTGCATCAAAAATGAGTAACATTTAGTTATGTGCTATTTTTTGACAAATTAAGTAAAGTCTGGTCTGACTTCTACAGTATTTTAATGATTTTAATCACATTTTAGTTTCATTAATGCTGAGAACTAAATGTAATATCATAAAAATACAATACTCCTGCCAAACATCTGCCATTAATCTGTCCCACCTTACTAAAAAAACAAATGGTTGAAGCTTTTCCCCCATGTGCATGTAGTGCTCGTGTCAGTGTCCACTCGATCACTCCGATCTGACGGACATCAGTATTCAAGGCCTTGTGAAAGTGGCCTGTTCTTATTGTGCTGCTGCCAGTCCTGTGGTGCCTTTGGCTGCTGCTGAGAGTGAGCGGTGATTCTGCTGATGCATTAAGATGCGTGTCACTGCACTGCCCTACTCGCTGTCCATCAGAGTACTGCAGGTCCACCCATCTCTGCAGTCCCTCAGTGCTACTAATGGAGGTGGATGAATGCATGCACACATGGTTGGCCTGCCTGTCTGATCTATGTGTGTAACGGAGAGAGGCTGCTCCGAGTGCTGTTTTTATCAGATCTCATCTGAAGTGAGACACTGAGGTAGTGTGATTTCACTCACTGTGACTCAAAGTGCCTCACTACCTGCTAGAGATTTAGACAAAGACAGAGAGAGAGAGGAACAGTGAGAGTGAAAGGGAGTGAGAGCTATGAAGATGGTTCCTATTTCTTCCCCCCTGTTGTTTTCGTAAGACAGTTGAAAAGCTCCCCTGAGGAGAGTAGTGCTTGTTTCAGCTCTCAGTAAGATCGTGTGTATTTATCTTTCAGTAGGTCTGTGACCTTTTGTAGAAAATCGCACATCTTTTTCAGAGCTGCAGTGACTAGTTGACATCAGTGTTACTAATGTGAAAAAGCAGTAACTGCGGATTTTCAGAATGAACACATTGTTCCTTTAAGAAGAAGATGGACTGCCCTATTAGCCAAATCACTGCTTTGAGAACATCATGAATTAAAGGTTTAATTGGTGTAATTCACAAAAAGCTACATCGGTGACAATCTGATCGAAGCACAAAACTATTAGCAGAACCACGCCGGCTGACCGCAGTCCGTTCAGGCAGATTTATGATTGTATGGTGCTGCTCCACTAGCATTTGGAGTGTTCAACATGAGCTTGGGTGTTTTGCTTGAAAGGAACTTGTTGTTCGTTCTTATGATTCACAGAACATCTATTAAGCTCACAGATTAAGCATAGACAAGTTTCAACACACGGCCTTCCTCATAGTGGTCCAATATTTTGTGAATTATACGAGTGCTGTCTCAAAATGTTTTACTGAGGATGTGATGCTAGTAGATCATTCACCTACATCCCCAGAAGACGTGGCATTCGGCAAGTTACGACAGAGTTTTCTTTGATTACTGTCAACACTCATCATCGTATTCGTCTGCTCCAGGGCTTGAAGTACAACTTGCGTTCCAAAATCTTCTTCCACACGTTGCATGTTACACAGTTCCACCAGAGAGGCCTTCATGAATAATAGTGTAGCTCAAAGTCATTCAAAGTACAAATCACTCAGTATGAATGTTACTGAAGAGCAGCTACAAAGTGATGGTAGGAGATTCTTCAGGGTGGTCTGAGTCATGTTACTGAAGTGTGCAAGGCAGCACATTTAAATCTTACATTTAAACACATTAAAGTCAGCTCAACATTTCTCACCACTGGCTGCTGTTTCTGCTCTTCTTCAAATGGTTTTGAGCTGCATGTGAAGGATTATGGGGAACTCAATGTCTCCAAGGATGCACGAGTTGAGTGCTAAGAAATTGATTTTGGAGAAATGAAGATTACGCTTTTCAGCCTCTTTCGAAGGATCCTACAAAGTGGGAACGCCTTCAGCGGCGTAACAGTGGAGAAACGCAGCTGTCCTCAACTGCGTCCTTGGCTTTGAGACGTAGCCGGGGTGTGATCTGGCAGCAGCTTGCTAATGCTGACTTCACTAAGGTCAAGTGCAGAGTTTATCCATTTGTTAAACGGCTTGTGCAAGTAGCATATTAGTATCAGCAGTTTAATACATTGCCATTCCAAGGGTGGTGTTGTGTGGTAGTTTTACAAAGACATTAGTAGAGTAACGGAGGTTTAAGCAAAAGAAAAGGACAATATTTACAAGCCAATTTTCTTTGAGACATTGACCTATTATTAGTGACGCAGTGGCGGGTTTTAAGATGCTGGTAAGTGTTTGCATGTCTCAGGGACAGATTTGGGTGCAGGCAGTAGTTTTTGTTAAGAATGCTTTACCAGTATTGAGCAGTGGAGATTCTGCTGGTCTGAGAACAGTCAAAAATCCTTCACCAGGAAGAAAATCTGGAACTTTCTATCAGTAACCAGACACAATCTGTGAAGTGGCTCTACTGTCCTTCCAGAATCCTTACTAGGCTTATTACTTATTAATGTTTGGCCTTCAGTGACAGTGGTGGACAGTCTGCAAGTGGTGAACTTTCTCTCAGAAGAAAGCAGAAATGGTTGAAAATAGCAACAGAGTGCAACATGTACTGACCTCTTTACCTGAACAAAACCACTTTAAAGTGACAAAGCCTCTTCAAATCCCAGTCATTTATTTCCCCTCCTCCCACCCCAGCACTCATCTCACTGTGAGTGCAAGCTGCAGGTCTAGCTTCTCATTTCCTTTTGTCTCCCTGCCCTGCAAATTGATCCCTTGGCTTTGGATGAAAAGGCTTAGCTGTAGTTGAGTATACAGACAGACTGCTGTTCTTCATAAGAATCTTCTTGCTGGAGGAAATTGCCCTTTTTTTAGCTGCCAAATCTGCGAGCCACAGCTAGATGCACTGGGTAAACCTATAAATTTTGATCTCCCAAGAAAACGAATATGTCCGCTCAGTCTTCTTATTGAGTTTGTGGGAAATGGGCAGGCTTATTGTTTTCAGCAGGCAAATTTCAGGGTTTTGGGAAGGGATGCACCAATGTGGGAATTCTGGGCCGAAAGCAGTTCTGTTTTTTATTGAAAGATCAGTCCATGCTGATATGACAAACATTAACACTAAATCTAACAGGAATAACGGTACAAAGCAATGTAACATGATATTTAAAAGGCTCTGCGCTCCTTGAATAAAATGAATGCGTCAGCAAATGTTAGTTTAAATTATCGGTCAAATCTTATTTCTTCCTAATCCATATTGGAGATAAAATTGCCCACATCCCCACCCTTGTTCTCACCTAACTTTTGCCATGTATTGTGTATTTAGTGTCGTTTGAGGTTGGCGTAACACTAAGTCAGAAAAACACTACAAAAACAAAGATATAGAACTAACTTGTCGTATTTACATTGTCTTTTGTAAAGTGTCAGCAGTTAAAACCTATTGTCTTCTTCTCATCAATTTCTAAAGCCTCTTTTTAGGAAACTGTAATAAGATCTTTGTGATCTTGAGATTTGTCACTGCTTTGTGACTTGTGGTGAAACCTCTGAGATCACCTCTAAGAGGTTTATGTCTTTTACACATCTTTGCTTCCATTCTAGTGAATGTTCTTGATAAATTAAACATTTTTGAGGCCCAAATCTCATTCACCAACTACACAGTTGGCTAGCAAGCTGGCTTTGATGCTTTTGGTTGTTCTATTTCAATCTTTCCGAAGAAAGGACATTTTGCACCCACGCAAGTCTTGGAACCAGTGTACTTACATGGGCCAAGACTTCATAACTTTAAATGTTAATCTCTTGAAAGGAATCAAATAGCGCCTCAACACGAAACCAATCTTTATGTTGACTTGTGTAGAATCTTTTCACCGCTAACCATGTCATGTGTAGATACATATTTGAGCGTATGGTGTCAATTAGGTTTCATTAAACCGGGCATATGTACTGGATTTCAGGGTATGTATGTGTATGAACTTTTTCCCGGCTCTGTCAGGATGGGGCATGTGTGGAGTACGTTTTTCCATCTTTGCACAGTTACATGCAGTAACAACAGCATGAAGAGCCATAATTGATGTTACTTGTTTCCATGTCACTTCTACCTTCAAGCGCAGTGGAATATAACAAAGTGGAAATTGTTCTCAGTTCATTTTCACTGAAGGGAAACCCATCAATAATTCATTTAGTTCATGTACCCCGGTGATTTATAAGATACAGTTTCTACCATAAAAGGATAATTGAGGGCATCCACAGGGTAGAGCTATTAAGCTACTTCGCATACAGATGATTTCAGACATTCGTGATTAATAAATAAGACGTTTGTACAGTCATTTTACTCTGGATTATGCACATTTTTTTAATGTGATTACATGTCTTCATTTGGGGTTACATCCATGCAAATCTTATAAATGAGGTGTCTGAGCAAGTCTGAAATGTTCTTGCTCAAGGCCAGACAGCCTTTTTCCCAAAATCTTTCCCCTTCTGTTAAGAGCTGAACGGAAGCTGGGGCTTCCCCCTCCCTCCAAGACACAGTATGCATGAACAGTGTGACACAGAACACCGTAAGGTTAAACAGGCTATACTGGAACAGAGATGACGTCAGGAAGTGGTAACTGTTCATGGTAGTTATGTGACGTATGTTATGGAGGGCTTGACTCTGAAGTGCTCTTATAAGCCACCATTTATACCCTTGTGAGTGTCTTTCTTTCTTTAACTTGCTTGTTTTGCATGAAAGCGTCTGTGTTGGCTGCACAGTCTTGTTTTGTGGTGTTTTTTAATAACCCTCTTCTTTGGACTGAATGCTGAGCAGATCCAATTTTCAAAGAGACCAATGTGTGAATTTCATACAGGAGCATGGTCATATATAATCGCAATATTTACCAATGCTATAGTGTAATTATGCGGCAAAAGGGGTCTCATAATGCAGAATGCTTTCTCCGGTTCTCCGCTGTTCAAGTCAGGGATGATAAAATGTATTATAAAGCACATGTTTCACAAAGAATTCTGCAAGGGTGGTCTGTGGGATCGTTCTAGTGAACACAGTAATTTGAAAAGGAACTTACCTTTCTTTAAAAATGTAATGTGTAATTGGATCTGTTTGGTGCCGGACCTCTGACCCATAAGGCAGTTTATATTCAGTGGATACTTCACTGGCTAGCAAAACACTAACCACAGGACTTGTCACTTCTCCACTGATCATCCATTGTTAGACCACACTCGTACACTTTAACCAAATTTACAGATTACAGATTAACCAAGCAAATTAAACTTGTAGCCAAAATTAAGAAACGTAAAAGCATGTCCATTTTAAATGCATACATAGTATTGACAGTTTAAGGGGTTCGTATAGTGTAGTGGGTAGCACCTCTGCTTTCTACACTGTAGACCTGTGTAAAAATGATCAAAGTCACTCTGGATAAGAGCGTCAGCAAAATGCCCTAAGTGTAAAGTTAAAGAGCATGCTTCAACACCAAAAAACAGTTACCTTGGTTGCTTTGGGATAGTGTAGTGGTTAACACCTCTGCCTTCTACACCGTAGACTGGGGTTCAATCCCCACCTGGGCAAACACTCTACAGTATACCAATAAGAGTCCTTGGGCAAGACTCCTAACACCGCCTTGGCCTACCTATGTAAAATGATCGAATTGTAATTCTCAACAAATCCCATTTGTTTTTTGGTTTTTGTTTTTTTTTTTTTTTTTTTACTACAGAAGTTAACCAGCCTTTTTTCCCCTTTCCTTTTCCAATCTCACTGAACCAGCTCCATCTTCATCAGTGCTGGATCAGTCAGTCCTGTGGGTTTATTGGGATCATTGGAAATCACACCACTCATCTTAAAAGCTGTGGCCACGCTTTTAAATACTGCCTTTTTTAATCAAGTTTATCACAGTGAACAATGAAACTGTGGTTTCTGCCCGTCATGGAAACTGACAACATGCATGAAAGAACATCAAATCCTACTCGATATCATACACCAGCCACACGCATTCTTGCTTCCGCTCCACTCTGAACTTTCTAATTTGTTTGTTTCCACAGTCGTCATCATCCTGTCCAATTATTTTTCTCTCATCAGCACTGCCACTGGCAGTAAAATCATATTTTAATAACCTAACCTTTGCGTCAGACTGTGAAGAAATGCTCAGACTTCTAGAAAGTTGTCCCCTGACATCACATTAGCTATTAACGTTACAGTTGGTGAATTACAACCAAATCTGATTTGATGCCATCAGTTCAGTGCTCAGTTCAGTTCACCAAGCAGGCTCTGGATCTCACATGGGAGGCTGACAAGGTGCGGTTTTGTTATTAATGGTGGGTATTTGTGAAGGTGTGAAAGATCAGCTGGTCTAGTGGTTTGTTTAAAAAAGAAAAATAATCAAGCTAGTAGCCACTAGGACTGCAAGCTTTGCGGTTTAATGTAAATTATTGTGGCCAGGAGCACTGGGTGATGGTCAGTGTCGACTGCTGATGATTCCAGTTTTTACATCCTGTGAGGATTCTTAACTTTAAAAAAGGTTCTTCACACTGCCACATCTTGTTTACATAAAAAGGTTTGTCCATTGAAAGGTTCTTTAGGGAACCAAAAGTGGTTTCTCAGTGGCCTTACTCCAACTCCAAAGAAGATGTGGTGATTTGTGTGTTGTCAGTTCTGCATTGACTGAAACCCCCAAGTTTGTTTTAAAAAGCAAAAACTGATGATGAAGTCACTCAACTTACACGCTCATACTGACTGTGTGATGTTACCCCAGCAGTGCTTTTCAATCTGCAGTACTGTTTGGTCTTTCTCCCTGCTGACCTGAACTCCACCCTGACAGCCTGACTGGTGGACATGGTCTCCAGTGGCTAAAGAGTGTGAGCTGTCAGGCTGTGTGTCTGTGAAAAATGGTGAGTGAGAATGGGATCCTTAATGTGTGGAAGTTTTTTTTGTTTTTGTTGTTTTCTTTTTGTTAATTTTTTTACCCCCTCTCCCTACCCCCTCATCTCACACTCTCTGAGGCCCACCTCTCCCACCTGGTGTGTTGATCAGTAAGAGGAAGCCCAGAGCCTCCAAGCTGCTATAAATAGCTTCATGTCGGTCCGTGTCACTCTCTGGCACTCTCCCCTCCTCCCCCCCCCCCCTTAGAGGGACATCTCTCCCCCTCTCTGGGGCTCGCTCTCTCTCTCTCTCTCTCTCTCTCTCTCTCTCTCTCTCTCTCTCTCTCTCTCTCTCTCTCTCTCTCTCTCTCTCTCTCTCTATCTCTCTATCTCTCTCTCTCTCTATCTCTCTATCTCTCTCTCTCTCTCTCTCTCTCTCTCTCTCGTGCCTCTCTCTCTCTCTCTCTCTCTCTCTCTCGTGCCTCTCTCTCTCTCTCTCTCGTGCCTCTCTCTCTTTCTCTCTCTCTCTCTCTCTCTCTCTCTCGTGCCTCTCTCTCTCTCAAGCTACACTGCTCTGCTGCACTAACAGCCAAACCTTGACTAAAGTACTACAAATGAACCCAGTGTTTCTCTCAGTACTACCAAATATAAATCAGCAGTTTATTTTTTTCTTGTAGATGAACAAGCACTGTCCTTGTTGTGCTTCTCTGCACCTACACAGGTTGTCTCAATTTCTTAAGGATTATTTAGAGACAGTTATTTCAGGATGTAGGAGAAGAAATGGAGAGAGAGGGGACAGATGGAGCAGGGGAGTGTGAGAGAGTGAGGAAAGGAAGTAGATTTTTCTGTGGCTGTTGTTTATAGGCAGTAGTGAGAGGTAGCCTAATGCTGTACTCCCATGAGGCAGGTTTAAGTCTTTGCTGCAAATGAAATCAGGGATTCGAACATTTACAAATTCATGACGTTTCAAAAAAAAAAATAGTATATTGGCATTTTATTTTATATGCAAATGAGCTTGTCTATACATTGATACATTGTCCATTCTCATAAAAACCATGATATGCTTAAACTATTCATAAGCCGGCCGAAGGCTAGTCACACTGAACGAGAGGTTCTGAGGCGCCACCGCAGGGGATCTCTGGTGCTGGGTAGAAGATGCTACGACATGCATCCTGCTCATATAGATGTAACAGAATTAAACCATCAGCATCATTTAGTATATTTATCATGTTTGGTATCAGATGGCTAACTCCTCACAGATCATTTGAAAGGTATGAGGTCAAATACGATGTGGCTATGGTTACATTTGCTAAAATGGAAACAGATCATTAGATTTTGTATATTTACTCTCATATGCTTTAGATTGGCACTCTTTTTGGTGTAGATTTCAAGCCACGTGTGACTATAGATATGTTGTCTAGGTCTAATATAGTACAGTAATAGTAAGCCTAGTGGTCTCGCTGTCTCTGGTCACTGCCTTCTGACCAGTGTGCAAGTGTGCAGTAGCCTGAAGACTCCTATGTAAGCCAATGCCTAGTGGAAATGAGTATATATAGGCTCTTGTAGGAGCTGACTACAGGGACAGAATCATTGTTCTGCTTTGCCTCAACTGCACTGTTACACTTTCTCCATATTCCACTATTTATTCTTTGCATCCTGTTGTGTCTGGTCATGACGGACATCAGATGTGTCTCGCCTGGGTGTCAGAAGCTGACTAAACCTGATGGGTCTATTTGCGTTTGGGTATTTCTGTTTGCCTGCTTGTCAACTTTATTTTACACCACCAGCAAAATTTTGGCTCGTTTGTTGACCCATATATTAATTTTTCTGCCACAAACCACGTGTTATTAATGTTTAGCTGTTGCTCTTTTAAACTTGACGCTCTTTCCGCGAGGTGTAACAAAGTATTCTTGTTGACGCTCTTCCCCCATGCGTGCTGAGAGAGCAGAGAATGTGACTGTGTTGTGTCAGTGAGAGTTTAAATGAGTGTTGGTTCAGAGAAATAGAGCAGCAGGTGTCACATGCCTGAGAGGAAGCGTGCACAGCTTTTACCATCTATCACTGATGATGTGCTTCTCACACACAGGACGGGGACTATAAATGGGAAAACCATACCTAATTGGGTGGAAAAAAGGACCTTAGTTTGACCCCATTAGCTGTTCTCCTAAAGATTATGTCTGCAAGTGAGGCTATTGGCTTGTTTATTTGACCTTCTATTGGGCATGTAGTCCTACCTCTAACGCCATTCTGTTTACCTAAAAGGCTGATATAATGGGAAAGCCACATTTTCTACACTTTTTAAACAGTAACCCCTGTTAAAATTTCAAAAGGTACTGTTTACTCAGCAGTCCATACAGATATATGGAGTTTGAGCTGTAAAAACAGCCAGCTTTAAATGCAGTGTTTTTGTGATGTCATGAAAAGCAATGCATTTCCATATTTCCACCTATTCAATCTGCAGCTGTCTGGCCTCACCAATTCATGCGGAAGTTCTAAAGTGTTTCGGCTCAGACTGCTTATTGAACAAGATGTAATAATCTAGAACAGAGAACATTTACATGTATCAGTTTCAATAAAGGCACAGTAAAACAAAAAAACAGCCTTTTTAATTAAAATTTTGATGTTTTTTGGTACATCAAAAAACTACAGAAACTTTATAACTGGATCTCAGGGAAAATAATAAAATACAAAAAAAAATGTTATGTTATTAGCGATGTACCAGTTACGATCTTTTTTTTTGACTGATTCTGATTTCTTTATAGCCATTTTTTTTGGTCCAATTTCTAGCACATTTCCAGGACTTTCTATTAACCAAAGTCACAATATGTCAAACGTGATTTGATCATTAATCATCCAAACTGGCATTAAATTTGTTGACAAATCAGCTACTTGTTTAAGTGACACGAATCAAGCTAAATTCTCTACTGAATGGAAGCGGCTATTTACCTCAGTGAGCCATATATAATTATGCTATAGGATTTTGGCCTAGACAGTTGTGAGTGCACTTGCTTGACCCATAGTGATGACAAAAACATTCAAAAACATCATCCAAAATAAAAATAAAAAACAGGCTGATTGCTGATTTAGTTTTGGAGCCAAAATCTGCCAGTTCCAACCTTGACTGATTCCAGATGTGCATCCCCAATTATCTTCCCTTGGGTGGAGGAGGTTCTTGGCTGAATACTCGTAGAATTGACAATACAAATAGCCCTCATGTTCAGTGTGAGACTGTTTCCTGGCTGCTATTTTATTAAAATCTCCAGTGGAGAAATGTATGTGAATGGCATTCAGAGATTTCAGAATTCAGAGGCCAGTCTTTTCTAAGCTGTTCAAAACACTTCAAGTGCTGTGTGTTTTTTGGTTCTTTGTCTTTGGCGCTTTAAGGAGCCGAGCAGCTCTGTCCTCGAGACCTCTTATCTCTGTCTTTTTCTCTCTGTTCACTCTGCCCTTCTCCTCCTGTCCCCTCCCCTCAGCAGCTCTGCTGCTGCTGCCTCCATGGCTGACCTTGACAAGAACATGTATTATTATTGTAATAAATACTGCTCCTATGGAATGACTTGAGGTGACAGATGGACAGAGATGAGGCAGGAAGGAGATGACAGGAGATGAAGGAAAAGGTAGACAGTTGGAGATTTAATTGTTAGAGGAGCAGAGTATGAATGATTCTGACAGTTGCCATAGTACATGGCTGTTTTGCTGTTGTGTATATGGCTGGAAGTCTTCAGAGAGATTTGTTCTCCTTTATGTACTCTTCTAAAGGAACATGGCAGCTATATTTTTCCAAGCTTTAGATTTATTTTCCCCCGGTGGGATTTTATGCGTGGAAATCCTAGACTATGTATGAGAATATAGATTTATCAGTATGTTTGCTAACAAAGAAAGCTTCTGTCAGTGGCTGAGCCTTCAGTCTCAAGTTTCTTCAGTACGAAGACTGTTGAGTAAAGTGACCCTTTCATGTTGTCATGTAATATTTCATGGTAACCATAAATGAAGGTTCGTAATGGTCTCTGAGCTGGGAAAATGGCTTTCACTTCCACAGTGGTTGAAGCAGCTATGCTGGTTAGCCCCCTTTTTTATGATTGTGTAACAAAGCATGGGAATACTGTGATAAAGCAGTAATATGCCACTTACAATTGAAAGTCCATGCATAAAATTGCACGAGCGAAACTGAGCTGTCAGGAATTGTTAAACGAGTCTAAATGCTCTGCTGCAGTACTTGAGGATTCCAAAGCTTTTGCCAAATTGGATCAGTTTTATACTTTATTGGATTTCTCCTTGTCCAATAGCTTAATAGGCATAAACTGATTCCTTCATGACAGCATTCACACAAAGCCCTTGGAGCCCATTATGCTGGTTTCCCAGTTCAAAGAAAGAGATGAGGCCTCCATTGATGAAAGGAGGTACGTAGCTGTCTATAGGCAGTGGTATGATATGACCAGTCAATAAAAAGAAAGTGCTCCTGCTGTTAAGAGGCAGTCAGCCAGCCACAGGCTAGCCCACTAGGCCATATAGATCACTGTGGAAGACCCTACTTATTTACTGTGGCAGTCAGTTTGAACTGGAACAAAAATCAAGCGTTCAAAAGTGCACTTCATCTGAAGGCAGAAAAAGATGCTTTAGGTTATTTTGAGGTTTTTGGACAGGCAGTCCAGACACACTCCCACTGAAGTTCAGTTGCTTGTTATCACCAGTACATTTCGTGCAAAACCACAGTACAATCACAGAGCAGAGTGCACAAGAAATAGGTGCTGGTATCTTTAATGTGGATAGACTAACTTATTGGCATTGTTCACAACAGTGTATTTTTACATAACACAAAGTGCTGTGCGAAGGTCAAAAAAGTCATTTCATTTCTATAATCTCCAGTCAAACCACCACAAGTACAAGTTTTTTTTATTTTTCAGCATCAGCAAAAAGACTCACTTTCCTGTTATTTCAACTTTGATTCTTTTCAGTAGACTTGCTTTCAGTTTTCCAAAGAAATCTGCAGTGGCATTTTCCCACCTCTCTAAAGTTCAGTATGGGGCTGTATTTTCTGCTTCCTACAATCCAAATAATCAGTGATGTTGAGGTCTGGACCCTGGGATGGTCAGTCCACTGTTCTGAGACCACCAGCAGCTTCTTTGTTTGATTTACAGATTTTTAATTATTATTTTTTTTCCTCAGTAACAGCTTCTTGACAGCTACACATCCTTTCAGACTCAGTGTTGAGCTGTCTTCTCACAGTGGAAGGATGGACAGAAACAGCTGTGGATGTTTTGAGATCTGAATGAAGAGTGGAGCTTGATTTTCTCTTCTTTCTCTCAAAGAGGAAAGATTCAAGTTCTGTTTATCTGACTGTCTATTTTGGTGGTCTACAAGGTCTTGTGCAGATGTTACTAGTCCCATGTACACTTTTTTTTTTTTTTTAATAATTTTTTTAAAATTTGTTTTTTTGGTGTTTTGCTTTCAAATACAAATGAACTGTTCTGTCTAATCTCCCCAGAAATATCTCCTAAAAAAGAGTAAAACCTTCTACTCATTGTTCGACTTTTGCATATTAATGGTCTCTTTGCAGTACTGCATATTTAACGTCAGTTAAGCTGTGTGGACCGTATTTATTGTAGAGGTCTTTTCATAAATGCTCAGCTTACAATGCACAATGCTGCACAGTGCAGAAACACAAGTACAGTCTACAGTACACAGAGTTATCTATCTCTACATGTGGTAGACAGTATGTAGTGAACAGCATTGCGGCTATGTAAACTGGGGCCTGAATGATACAATCAACCCAACCACGAGTTTGTCTGTAGAAGTGAAAAATCTGACAAAGCATTACTTGGAAGTGCCTTGCTTTTATAGTTTAATGAGGCATGACATCTTTAATCACTCATGTCTGTGTATTGAAATGGCTTTGTGCTCTTATGCTGGGAGTCACCAGCTCTTATGTCAATTTTCATTTTTAGCTTCCTAAAGTATCTAAAATGACTATTTTACAGGCATCACTGCAGTTAATTCCCTCTCAGACTCTTTAGCCTTGAGGACTAAAGCCAAGGTCTCTTTTCCTGCGAGAAACACTGTCTTTATTGTTATCCTGTCTGTAGAGGGATTCAGCCCTCTGCTCGCTCTTGCGTAGAGTTCTGCTGACCCAGGGATCTCAGAGAACAGGAATGTCCTCCACTACCACTGCTTACTTCTCCCTCCCCTTCTTTCCCTGTTTTCATACATAAAGAGCAAAATCTATAGCGCTCTACTGAAGTCAACCACCAAGCTCCTTCCAGTAAGTAAGAGTCTGACTTTAAGCCTCCTGAACTTTTTTTTTTTTTTTTTTTTGCCCTTAATGCATCTCTAGCGTTAGTTATTTTTAAAACCCAGAGGTTTGCCACACTGTCTGCAGTGGAGTAATTTGCTGTGAAGGGTAACTTCAGGAGTTCATTAATATTGTTTGTTGCTGTCTCATCTGCTCTTTTAACTTCCTCTTTATTCTTTAACAGCTCATGTGCTGCTTCAGTGCTGTTGTCTTTGTTTGTGCAAAACCGCTGTGTGTGTGTGTGTGTGTGTGTGTGTGTGTGTGTGTGTGTGTGTGTGTGTGTGTGTGTGTGTGTAAATACCCGTACATTTCAGCACTGACAGCAAGTAACGTAGGTGATGACCACATTAAAGGAGGCCACTGAATTTCCGCTGAACTTTAATCCGCATTTAATAAAATCAGTTCATTTTTTCTGGCTCACTGCTGTCCAGTTAGTGCCTTAAACAAGTTCTTTCTCTTGTCTGTCTTGCATCACTGCTAGGTAGACATAATTGATGCAAAGCAAGATTAGATGATGCAACACTCGTGATTAAAACAGGAAAGGTGGAGTGTTATCAGTCTACCTGCATCTCTACATGGTTAAATGTGGGTTCTCAGATTTCATTTTGGGTTCTTAAACAAACTTTAGAAGTATGTTATAGATGTAATACTGTCAATACTGTTCATTTGGTCTGACCTTCATTAAATTTTATCTGACCGCATGTTGCCATATAAAAAAGTGTGATTAATGTATGTCAGGTGGACAGACTAGCTGGTTAGCTGTTCCTAGTTGTCAATACTTAGTAGTTTCCAGCTGCTGACAGGCACAACTTAAGCTCAAATAAACGAATGTTACTCGCTGCTGCGCTCTTAACATCTTATAGAAGCAGTCAGAGGTTAAAACGTTTGTGTTTTCAGAAGACACATGACATGCCTTAGTAAATGAAGCTCCTGCTTTCTTTTAGTGACGTGTTTTTGCCTGAGCTCAAGTAATAAAATGGCACTATATTGCACCATAGCCTTTGGAACATCAAGACTAAGAAACTGCTCTTCATCTTAACAAGCTGCATACATTTGTTGATGGACTCACCTGTGTGACAAATTAGTTGGCATCCTGAATATATGAGAGAGGCACCTCTCTCTGTATGATTACAGCTTTTCAATGGGAATTTGACAGACCATTTTCCAGAACATGGACAAACTCATGCAATGCTGTTTTAGAAACACTGAACAACCCTCAGTTCAGTCTGTTCACTGCAGTACATCATACATAGTTGCCAGACAGCAAGAGCACTTCATACTGAAGCTACAGCAAAACTAACTGCAAGAAAAACTTGGCAGGTGGAATATTGTGTTATGAAGATGTTTTTCAACAGAATGGATTGTCAGGTTGGCTATGTTTGATGGGAAGTTGAGTGATGCACAGTGCAGTGAAGTCCTTGATAAAACCTGCGTCCCTCTGTGAGAACACTCAAGAGTAGAGAAGAGCTTTTCTTTCAACAGGAAAACAGGATCAAAAGCACACTGCCAGAACAAATAGACATGGTTGAGTGGGCCAGTCAGAGTCCAGCCCTTAATCCCCTTGAAAGCCTGTGGCAAGAGCTCTGTATAGCTGCCTGTTGCTGCTTTATGAAGACGAATGGGAAAGTAATACTTCAATGTGAAACATTTTAAGGAAGCCTTCTGGTTGTAGTCCTAGTCCAGACTAGGGAATACACCCTTAAAAATGAAGGTTCATAGCTTGGGTGTCTGGTTCATGGAAAGGCCTTTAGTTAATATTGAACCTTCAGTGTGTGAAGGCTGTTTAAACTTTAATGGTGACAGTCATACATCTAATTTATAAACAAACACAGCACACTAACCCAAGCAGTAGTAAAGTGGAAAGCTAGAGTTGAAACTATTGACTGTACATATATGTTGCAACATGCAGCCACCGTTGCGTCACCACTTCAAATTGAAAATTTATACTATGCAGTCATGTTCAGTTCATGTCAAGCCTACAATCAATTTGGAAGTGAGACATATGTTCTCATGAAGCTTATTTTGTGTAGTCTGACTAACTATAAAAAATAAGCAGCTTATGGCAGTGAGATATATATATATATATATATATATATATATATATATATATATATATATATATATATATATATATATATATATATATATAATTTATTTATTTATTTTTAATATATACACACACGTAATGATATTGTTTTTCCTGTAAAGCTGAGGCTGTAAACTGTGGTAAAAGAAATATTAGTGTCGGTGCTTGTAGCCTCTCCTTACCTCTCTTTTTTAATTTGGCTCTCAGTTTAGCTCTGAGCCTCTGTTGATTTGCGGAAGGCCAGCTGTTAGTTGGTTGCTAGCAACAGAGTGCAGGTGTTGCTGAGGTTACCACTCCTTACTTCCTCTCCTAGGCTTTCTTTCTTGCTTTCCCTTGTTTACACTCTCTCACTCTCTCGCTCTCTCTCTCTCTCTCTCTCTCTCTCTCTCTCTCTCTCTCTCTCTCTCTCTCGCTCGCTCGCTCGCTCGCTCGCTCTCACTCTCTCGCTCTCGCTCTCGCTCTCGCTCTCGCTCTCGCTCGCTCTCGCTCTCACTCGCTCTCGCTCTCGCTCTCTCACTCTCTCTCTCTCTCTCTCTCTCTCACTCTCTCACTCTCTCTCTCTCTCTCTCTCTCTCTCGCTCTCTCGCTCTCACTCTCTCGCTCTCGCTCTCTCTCTCTCTCTGATCTATGATGCATAATCTCTCCAGCACTGTGAGAAGTGGATAGTTAATATCTCAGCAGTGGAGGGAGGCACATCCACTGTTGTTTTGTCACTTGGAAACGGGGAGGTCTCTTCAGGTAAAGGTTGAGTTATATGTAGAGTTTGTGGAAATTGCTGCTAGGCCTTCTTGTTTTTAAGCTGGTTTAATATTTTTTTATCCACAAATTTGCCTCATTCGCCAATATTTCCCCACGTTTTTTCTTAAATTTACTTATAAGACAGATCATAAGAAAAGGTCTACGTGACATTCATGACATGTTCTTAAACTGCGGAATTATTCACACCTTTGTGATCTTGAGTGTGTGTAGATTCTGTTCTTACCCAAGAACAAACCCCCAATAAGAAAACACTGCTGAATGTCAGAGTCTTTATGAAAACTGTAAGTGGGATTTAAGAAGGAATCTCTTCTTAAGGACGGTTGGTGAATGAGGCTCATTGTTTCTTTGTCATGTTAGGCTGTGTGGCGCGCTCTTGACTTCGCAGCAGGTGATTGGTTCACCAAGGCCGTTGCTAAGGGCTGAAAGCTTGGGCCACACCCAGCACTCCTCCCTGTATCCTACAGTGCCTTGTGCTCACCCTCCCACCTTTTCTATCTGCAGTAGGACAGTGTAAAAAGGAAACACACAGGCTGCCAAAGACTGACCGGCATTGAAAGGATCATGAACTCAGTTTAATTTATCTGGAAACCACCTAATCAATAATGAGCACTGAATCAGTCTCTAATATAAAGTCACTGATTGTAGTTTGATCCGAATTGAACTTGTTTACTGCCCCCCTCCCCCTTTATTGTGCTAAACCAGCTCTTTGCACCATGTACGTTATGCTATGTGTGCTGCTCTGTTGTCATATACTCACTCTGCATGTTAGCTGATGTGTGGTAATGAGGTTTTCTGTGATACATAAATTACCCAGACAGGCTCTTCCTGCCCACCGCTTTCTGTTCACCTGTTTGCTTGTCTGGCTCTCGTCTGCTGCTGCAGGCTCCCACGCTTTCACAGCCAGAGAATGCGCTCCATAATGACTAAAAGCTGGAAATGAGTGAGCCATATAGAAAGGCTAGTGCCACTCTTCATCTTGACAAGACCATAACAAGAAATCCGCAGGGAATCCGGCGCTCGCAAGAAGTCGGCTGGAAAATTTCTCCTTTCTTGAGATGCCGTGTTTATCTTGAAAGCAGTTCTTTTTGAGCGCGAAAGGTGAGACAACTCTCTCAAAGACGCTATCAGTTTGCATCTGAAATGACTGGTTCTCACTACATGTTAATGCAGCTTTGTTCCTTTTGAAGGAAAAATCCATGGAAGGCTTATGGAATACGTCACTGGATTGGGCTGTGTTTAAAGGAAGTGCTGCTGTTAGCTGTTGGTTGAGAATGTGTCCTGCACGTTTCATGAAATAAAGGACTCTCTTGAGTGTAGGTTGGAGGAGGAAGGTGGCAGCGAGGAGGCCTGGTCTTATTTGCTCCATGACAGTATAAATCTGGTGGTTCTCTTTTGTTTTTGCCTTTTTTCATTGCTTTTCTTGCTTTTGAAGGCTTGTTTTTGTGCTGGTTTTCCATGAGTAAGAGGCCTTTGGCTTGATGACTTGATTTGGCTTGCTTGTTTCTCTTTTGCTTCCTTGCTATTTACTTCTGAGGTATTGCTTACAGCATTTGTGGGGGGGTTTCCAAAGCGTTTGGTTGCAGGAGACTTGTGGTTAACAATCATGTAGTGTGTGTGTGTGTGTGTGTGTGTGTGTGTGTGTGTGAGAGCACACGCATGTCGCTCAATAGCCTGGCATGAACTCCTCGCTGCTCGACCTGCCACCCCCAACTGTAAGGCTCAGGTTTTGGCATCTGTACACCTACCAATTTAGCACCTCAAATGTGGTCAGCAGAGCAGCTTCCAGAGGCCAAGCAAACTCAAATTACAGAGAGCTTTTGGTTTCCATGAATCAGATTTTCAGTGGCTCCTGCTCTCTAATTATAGGTCAGGGCAGTTTGTTGCCCGATTTGTTTTATGACTCGGAGGTATTGCTGTACTCGGCGCACTCTGGTCTATGGCCAGCTAGGGCTCAACACAATTGAAATATCTGCTCGCAAATGTGACAAAGCAGCCTTTAACTGTCTCAGATAGCTAGACATTTGAGGAAATTGGCTACATTTGAGCTAAAGAGAAAATGGAGTATCCAGACCGGTTCAAGTTTACTTGTTTAATTTTGAAGTAGAGCTGCTAATGTACCAGGTTAAATAAGCTTATAACGAATAAGGAATGCACAGTGTTATCTAAATAATAATATACTTGCTTAAAAATGATCAACATCAGACAGATATTTAGATGTGACTGATATTTTAAACTGATATTAGATGGTCAAGGCAGGATATATATGTTTAGGCTATCCTGTGGTTAAATATCTGGGTTTTATTCTAATTCAGTACCCATTCGCATCTGCCCACATTTCCCATATCAGGGCATCCCTGTAACAAAACGCCTGCTTTTTGGGAACTACATACCTAAATCATCACATTAGTTGTGTCAAGTTAAATCAAGTACATTTTGCTTGGTTTCTAACACAGTGTGACATGGTTATCTATAAAAATGGACAAAAGTATGCCACCCATCTAAAAACAGCCATCTTGTAGCCTGGATTTTTTTCCCTGTTCTTTTGTCCCTTTTTAATCATCACCGTATGACATACATTCCTTTAAATTATACTTTGTGTTCATGTTTTGGACACAACCTTTTTATTGGGCTATTTTAACATCTGGGCTTAATTTAGACTCACTTAAATTATGTACATTACACTGAATTGTTGCACTCCCCCTCATTTTAGCATCACTGTGGAATCTGTTGGCCTTCTAAAGCAGTAGGCCCCTGTACCCAGGTTTCTTATTTGTTTGTGGAAAGTTGGTGGGGGAGGCGTTGCTTTTGCAGTTGACACCTTTTTGATACTCACCTTTTATCAGAGGGGAAAAAGCAGTCTGTTTTGGCTAGCAGTGCGAACATGTTTTCGTTTAATGGCCAGAGATGTGGTTTTTCTCCTTCTCTGTTTGTTTTCCAGCAGTCAATTGACTTTCAGGCACTGTTTTTTCATGCGCTGGAATGTTGGACCAAAAGCAAAGCAACGTTTAGCCCTCTTCATCATCACAATCAGCCTCTATAACATTATAATTTTTTTTTTAATTCAGGATATGAGTCTGACAGGAGGACGTGTAAAATTGTCCAAACTCCACTTTCTGCTTGGGTTTTTCTTGCCATTTAAAATCTTAATGGCCTATTGTTTACACAGCTCAGATTAATGGTGTTAACCTGCAGTGCTGTTTGGAGTGGAGTCTATCTAAACATAGCGTGACATTGCTTAAACTGTGTCAACACCATCAGAGTTAAATAGAAAGTGTGTGCTTGATTAATAGAGATCCACTTTACTCTTGTGTATGTGCTGTTAGAAAATAATCTCAGAAATCTTCAAGATTTTTCAGTGTAGCAGCCAGTAGTTTCTAATAGTCATTACACTTTTTTTTTTTTTTTGGCCACATAAAGTCTGATATGCAGTTCTAACATCAACATCACAAGTTAACTCTACTGTGAAATAGTTGAACTGGTTAATATATCTGTTTTTTGTTTTATATATAGATTCAAAGCTGACACACCCATCAGTTTATAGCAGCTGCAGCTTTAGTTCAAAACAGCCTGATAATTTATGGGTATTAGCAACAACAATATTTTGGTGACCTCCCAAACCCAGCCGCATTACTGAGGACACCATTCGACTATTTAGGCCCCCATTCTTCAGCTTTTATTTCTGGCTTTATTTCTTTTGTTTCGCAGTAGTGGAGCTTGTGGTCTTGCTGTTGTAAAGTTTGGACACTTGTTGAACAGATTTTTTTCCACTGTTGAGAGTTGTGTAGCAGTTAAGAGAAACATGTGACCTGACCTGAACTCTTCTCACTGACCAGGGGTCAGGCTCAAACTCCCGAGTGGGGTCAAATGACCCTTTTTCAAAAGCTTCTGCCCTTCAGCATTGGGCAACGGAAAGGTGAGATCATGCAGCCATGCGTGTCTGGAATAGTCCTGAACTTGAAATGATTTTTCCACCACAGAGAAGAGGGTGGGGGATCTGCAGGAATGTTCTCAATGGAGTCAAAGCTGGAACACCCACCTCTCAGCCAAAGCTTCATTTTCCCATACCATAGGGGAAGGACTCCTTTTGTGTTATACCCCAAACTCATGCAATTTTCCCAAGGCAATCTCCTGCCCTTCCATGTTTTAAAAGGTTTTTAGGTTTTTTAAAAGGTTTTTCGCTTTCCGTTGCTGAAACACTATCCTGTGGGGTACCAATTCTCCATACCCCGCAGAGCAGGGAGTGGTAGTTTTATGTTTTCCAGACTTGAGGAGGAATGGCAGAATCCCAGTGACGGAGCCTCACAACTGTTGACCAGAGATATTTATGGCTGTCACTATCAATTATACTAATAATTGAGGAATCTCACCATTATTTTGTCAAGTTTTCCCAGTAATCTGTTTTTAATAGGACCATACAGTAAATAAAAATGAAACTCAACCCAACGTTAACAGACCATGCATAGCTTTTCAAAGAGTCAGAATGCTTTACTGGAAAATGACAAATGAGGAAGACTTGAAAAAAATACTAATAAAAGCACTATATTGCATAAAATATGTATGAGTGTTTTTATGTTATGCTCTTCCTTACTGTAAGAGAAATCAGTAGGAGTTTCCAGTGGGAATGATCACCATGCAAGTTGTCAGCAGTTCATGGAGAACATCAATTTTAATCCATGGTGAGTTTTTGTGACTGCCCTAGAGGGTTTATGAGGTAACACTCTGAGGAAGTAGCTGGTTGTTTCACAAGCATCCTTTCAAGTGTTGACCTTGCTTGGGTTGTCTGTTGACTCATGACTATTGTATGTGTACCTCTACCAACAGACAGTCAAATAAGGTTAATAGTGTTTGCCCAGAAAAGTATTTAGGCTGGGTGTGGTATGTCTTTCTGTGAGTATATTTACCCAAGAGAGGTGCTAAGTGCCTCAGTGTTGTCACTTGTAGTGGTGGATGACTAGTGTGTTGTAGATACACATGTTCATCTTAATTTCAGTACAGTTATTTCCTTTGGGGCTTTTTTACATTAGGCATTGTCAGGAGCAACTTTACAAGCAGGCATTGTACATACTTCTTGATATCACGTGTTGGTGGGTGGTGGTCTGTGTCCTTGGCCTTAGACAACATTAGTGAAAGTCAAGAAATCTACAGACTCATGTTAAGAGTAGCTATTTGGTTGAAGGTTCCTCAGAAAACATTGAAGCTGGTCAGCATGTCCCTAACCCCCCCTCACACACACGCGCACCTCCCCAAACCACAAAATGTCAGATTTGATTGGCAGGTTAAAAATTTCAGCCTTTTTATTAGACCACTGAATGTTCTCCCATTCTAACCAAGACTTCTTGCACTAGTTAAACCTCTGTGGTGGAGAATTGTGTGCAAATTAAATAATATACCACCCATTACTCATACTGTCAGCCTGCTGTGTGTTCTACATCCCAATGCTCAAGTCAAACAAAGGCAAACACTGCTGGATTATACAAACATTAGAAATAATTTGATATTTTCTTGATTGAGTTTGTGACCCTTCAGCAAGGATGGAAAAATTCCAGTCTGTTGGCTACTGGTAAGACTTGTCGTCAATCCAGATTATAAGGCGCCTTTTGGCTTTGAATGTCAGCTGTTTGAAAATCTCAATTGTGTGTTAACCACAAAGCAGGGCTTAGAGATCCAGGGTGTGGACGAAGTGCAAGGCCAGTGTACGCAAACTTGGCAAACCTGAGACAGCTTGAAGAAAAACTAGCTCCGAACCACTAATGGTGTGTTTGAAACCACAAAGGAGAAGCTGAGCCAGGAAGCCGACTTTGTTTATGTTGAGCGCCGCTGTCGCTCCCATTACGGTTCTGTATTAATTTAGCTCTTGTTTCCAGTGCCTGTTCTCCAGCTGTTCCTCCACATACTGCCTTTGGCTGTGCATCTGTAAACGTACAGTGAATTTGGGTTTTGGTGGTATGTCTCTTTCAGAGCTCGCTTATGGTTAGCATTTGGTGGTCTTTTCGTACAATTGTAAGCATTGGTTTTTGGTTTGGAACAATCTAGCCTTTGGTCTGCAGGCACCGAGCTTTTGATTGTAGGAGGTCTGCGCTGTTACTGTTCGTAGGTCCACTTTGTTTTTACTGGCGGTTTAATGTAGCATATCACACAACTGCCAAATGTGCTCAGCAGCTCCGCTCAGTTTTTATGCATTTATTTCACAAGCCTTGCCTGCAGCCAAGTATTTCACATGACCTTTCCGCTGCCCTCCTATACTGAAACAGCTTGTGATGGTACCTGTGCAAATACTACTTGAAAGAAGTACAGCAAGGGGCAGGTGTTTGAATGTAGCAGTGCCAGACTAATCTTCCCTGTAATCCTGTCTGACACTCCATCATTTCTGCTCATTTATTTTATGTAACATTTAAAATATCAAAGATTATGGCTGATAACTTTGCAAGAATAACATTGCAGAGATAAAGAAACTGTTTAGTCACTGTAGTACTTTGGAGTTGAAGAGCAATATGATCCTATTCCTAAATAAAAGTCAACCTAAAATCAAAATGAACCTTTTTTTTAGCATGTTAGTTCAGATCCATGGTCATATTAAACATGATTAAGCATTATTTCATATTAAGCATGATTCATCTCATCATTTAAAAGACGGAGTTCTTGTTTTCCCATAATCATCCATCGAAATGTAAGGACTTTTGCCTGCTTCGCAAAGGTCTTGATCAGAGACTGTCAGAAGACGATCCATGCCAAATCAGAGTTGAGTCAAGTCTGGAGTCTCTGGGGTTCGAGTCTTAAGTTGGTAACCTTGAGTCTCAAACAACTACATGCTACATGCAGTAAATATGATGTCCTTCAGACTCAAACCAGGCACAGCTCCAAGCTGGGGTAGAATAGCAGTGCAGTAATGACTGCATGACAGAAAATGACGGGCAAAGTCACCCAAAGGTTGAAAATGAAATGTTTTATTGTCACATTAAGGATGGGGCACCTAACCTAATGTCATAAATGTTATATATATATATATATATATATATATATATATATATATATATATATATATGTGTGTGTGTGTGTGTGTGTGTGTTTCTTTTGTTACTCTGGACTGAAATATTGTAAGTCTAGTCACTTAAGGGTGAGTCGGTCACCATGCGATTTGAGTCTGAGTTGCTGACTTGAGTCCCCTTATCTGATTTTGATTGCAACAATCGTGCACTAGCAAGCAGGGGGAAATAATATTAACTGATAATATGATGTACCTCCTCCCGTCCTGCCATCAAGTGAAACACTAGTCTAGTGCCCCTGCCTAATACTGCACTTTCACACAGAAATACATTACAGTATGAATTGAGAATGCATTGTGACTTCTGATTCATGTTGAGTCACTTCATTCTTATAAAGTCCCTGGTTGTAAATGTAAGGTAACTTTTAATAGAGGTGCCAAAATAAATCAAGGATTGTTTGCCACCATTTGACACTTTTGGCTTTTTGTCCCTTTGTGAATGATGTACTTCATTATAAAATGTGTTGCTGTCAGTGAAGTATTATGCTATTTTATGTCAAGTGTGATTGAGTATGATTATTTGCCAGATTGAGAAACAGAATGTATTCCCATATTTATTGACTAGGAGGTAAAATGTGGCTAGTGAACAGCTAATAGCGTGCCAGTGTGGCTAAAAAGCTTAGCTTGGAATGTAGAGCTTTGAGCTTTGGGGGACTAGCTGAAGGATCACTGGTAACACTTCCCACCCATCCACCACACTGTGGTCACGAAAGCTGCTGAAGAATGAGAGCTGCCTGCTGTTGTTCAACAAGATTAACATTCTACAGCTCCATTCTACAGCTCCAGTGAAACCCTCATGCTTTTAAGTGAGAGAGAGCCCTGCAGGGATTGGTGGTGAGATGCACAGAGAGGGTGTGTCCCAGAGAACTGAAATTGGAGTGTGTGACTACACAGCTCTCTCTAAGAGTGTTTTTGTGAATGTAGTTAGACGGGGAACATGCTGGTGTTCTTTAAAAAAAAAAAAAAAAAGATCAAGAGGGTAGAATCTGTTTGGGGAATTTGAGAGATTAGGATGGAAGAATTTGGTAATAGAATTTAGGGCTGTCAACAGTTATTTTGCCCAGAACTTTGTGTTGTTCACTCAGTTCCCTTGTATCACATCAGCAGGGTCTTGATGGCCCGTTGCTTCAGCCAAGTCATAAAGGCTGAAAGTTGCTGCTTCTGAGGCCATGAATGACAGTTATATTTACTGAACTCTAGAGTCTGATACTCAGAGATGTAAGATTAAGTGAACATGATGCCTGCATGAGATGAATGACTTGAGAAATTTGGATATGAAACATTCAGCATCAGAGAGGCTGCCTAGGTGCTTACATGTACAGACCACAGGGTTATCTGTGTATTATTCAGTTCTGGATTTAACCATTTTGCTCAATAAAAGTATTTTATTTTCCTACAATTGTTAAATATGATTCTTATTACTAATTATATAACAGTAAATACTAAATAAATACAGTAAACAAATAATAATAGGTTTTCTGAAGACAACTTATTTATATAATCTAACAAGTAAATGCCAATGTTTTAGAATTAGAATCATTTGTCACTGTGTTTGCACACTCTGAAATTAGACCTCTGCGTTTAACCGTACAGTGAAACACCCACATACATGCATGTTAGTGAACACACACACTAGGGGGCTATGAGCACACTTGCCCAGAGCAGTGGGAAGTCCTATTCATGGCACCCGGGGAGCAATTGGGGGTTAGGCGCCTTACTCAAGGGCACTTCAGTCATGGACTGTCAGCCGAGGGGACTGCCCCCAGTTTGTGTATGGCCGAACAATTTTACATAAATAAAACATTTTTAATATGTAATTGTATAAACATAAGGACTTTATAGGTTAGTTAGGTTAGAGTTAGTATCGGTTTCGGTACTTTGTATCGTCCAATACTGAAGGATTGGGTAACTATCAGAAAGAAAAAGGTGGTATCTGCATCCCTAAGAAATTATACCATGTAGGTTGTTTAATGTCAGCATTTAGCTTCTGTTTTTTTGTGTATAGGCCACTTCTCCTCCTGCAAGTGCAGGCATCTGTTCAGGCACCATGGGTTCAATAATATCCTTAACGGTAAGAGCCTCATGAGGTGTTCTCAGCAATCCTCCGTCTGTTGAGTGTGCCAGCTGCCTCATCAATTACAGACCTCTTCTCTCATCTCAATACAGCTGGGAGCTTGTTGCTTCTGGTGGAAAAAAACAGCCAGTCACCAAACCAAAGAGCTGGTGCTCTCCTTTCTGCATGCCTCATTAATAGCACCCCTCCCTGCCTTCTCTTACAGAAATGTGCTCAGTGCATCTGATGAGCAATCAAGCGTCAAATTGCTGCAGTATCTGCTGTTCTGCCGTCCTTTCTGTGACCAGCATGCTTCGTCACTTCATTATAATCTCACTACGAGGTGTCATTGATGAACTACATGTACTGTCATCTCTCCACACATTTTTTATTCTGTAGCTTAACCAGAAGTCATTTGAATACCTAGACAGCCGTTTTGAAGGAAGTAGCCTGCTGAATACAGTGAAAGCAGAAGTGCTATATCTGACACTTCCTGACCCAACCTTGACGCTTGTCTTCCACATATCTGTTTTCTTGTCTAGGCGTTCGTGCTGACAAGTATTTGATGTTCTTTGTTTGCACCCTTTTAGGATGCAGTAGATCAGCCTCTGTACTGGCTTCTCTAATCTTTACCTGGATTCTATTTGCATTTTAAATTAAAATTTGGCTGATCTGCTTATTTATAAAATTCCAATGTATGAATAACCTGGCACAATACAACTTTTTCTTTCCTGACACTGATATTGAAACGTTTTGTTTTTTTTTTCTTAAACTATTAAAGCTTTGAAATAAGCTATTTTTAAATAGAGCACTTCAATTCAGATGATCATATAAAAGTAAGCTATCATGCTGAAACTTCTCGATCGCTCTAGTGCCCCAAAGGAAGAAATGCATAGTGAAGAACATGATGGTGTGTTTTTTACTATTTCAGGGTAGATTTGTTACGGGATAGAATTTGCCCCATTATTCTTTTTTCTCTTTTTTTTTTTTTTCTCTCTCTGATATCTGATCCAGCGTCTTCTGCTGATATCAACCTGATGCTGGCACCCATTGATAAAGATATGCTGCTTCTACTGATTATTTTGACAGCTAATTGAGTAATCAGATTTTTAAAATAAGCATTAGAAAATGACTTAACTGAACAATAGCAAGTCGTTCACAAGCTTTAGGAAGTTTCTAAATTCTTTATTGTGAAAAGATATAAGAAGGATATAAGAAGTTTCATTTCAACATAACATGAATGCTTTTGGGTGCTAATCACTGCCAATGTAATCTTTTTTTTTCACTCTCTCTTTCAAGTAATTGTTTAGCAGTTTATGGCTTTTTGTTCAGTTTTACAAGATGCAAATCTGTCTAAACAAAATATAAGCAGTGCAGCTTTAAAGACTGCATAACAGTGCTATTTCAAATGCAACTTGTTTGTTTCTGATTCTTTACACTAAACAGCAAACGGTCAGTCTGCCCAAAACATATAATTTGTTACCAGAAGGGCATGATGAATGGTTGGCTGATATGATTCAGCAGGTAATTAAAGAGGAAACGTTGGTTTTACCCTAATATTATGTTCCTGATTACTCTAATGGTGAGTTTTGGGCAGGATGTCTGACAGAGACTAAACACTTAAGATACATTTCAGATGTGCTGCAGGAAAGCCTTCACTGCAGGTTTAGGCTGTTGTTTGCATTAGCGTTTTCTGAGGAGGAGTCTGAAACATAAGACAGATGCTGTCAAGTCCAGGCTTGAGAGAGACCGTCTGCGGTCTCAAATTCAGAGCTTCCTCTAGGATGACCCTGTTCCCTACTGCAGTGCATCTGCTCCTGCAGCGCTAGATGATAAGGGCTTATTCAGTAAATATCATGCACGTTGTCATAATAATGCCGTGTTAAAGCAGAAATGGAGCTCCACCAACCTATGGAAGAAATAAAAAAACTTGTATCAGCGTGGGTAGAGCAGGCTGGAGCCAGTGTTCACGCTCAGGTTTTCAGATTATTTCAACCTTTTATTTGAATGCAAATAAGCAGCCAAAGGCTTCGTTCTGACAGAGGAATCTTCTATAGCTGCCCTTGAAATCCCAGGAGCAGGACCTAAGACTATACTGGATATATATTTCTAGCTGTTATCTGTGATGCCTGTTACAGGGATATTACTCTGCAGATGGTACAGGTGACCTCTTCACCTTTTATAGCAGGCTCCCTGAAAATTAAATTATCATGTAGAAAATATGATCTCCTCCCCCCCAAGGCTAGCACAGATTTCCTTTCCAGTGTGAAATATGAACGTGCGTGTGTGTGTTTCTCACAGCTCTGTATTTGATTGAGGCTAAGGAGATCTCTCAGTCAAAGCCTAATGTAAGCAGAGTCATTAAAACCTCTAATTAGATTATCAAATTGACTCCCCAATGCAGAATAAGTACCAACATTGGTGAAATCCAAACAAAAAGGGGGATGGGAAACAGCTGTAGAAGCTTTTTTTAACCTTGGTAGCTTATGTTGTAATCATGCTGTACGCTTAAGCATTGTCTGCCATGAATAATAATTGCAGAGTGCTAACGATGCCATCAGGGCTGAATAAATCTAAGGTAGTGCACAAGGCCGTATGTGTTTGACTTTGAAATGTCACCCTTAGCAGTTGCATAATTGCTAGTGAATAGGGAAGCCTGCTGATGGAGCCTAATTTTGCTTCAGTGTTGCTTAATATTGCATATTTAACTGGTTTTAATTTCATACCTGGTGCCCTTCAGTGTTCTCTATAAGAGAAAGTGAGCGTACAAGTATTGCAATAGTCTGATCATTGGAGCATCAGTTATAGCAGTAATTGGTGTGCGTTTATATTTTTCTGTGGCTGATGGATGATAGATGGAAGTGCTCCACTGAAGAATTTCAGCAGTAGTCTAGATTTGCCCTCGAACACAATTTTTTCTTTTTGAAAAAGGCTGCATAGTTTCCTCATTAGTTCTCTGTGGTCTGACCCTTGCCTTCTCTGCATCTTTCTTCTTGCAGATGGATTCACCAATCTCCACACCAGCTCCTCCACCTCTTCACCTACTCGCTCCGGTCGGCAGCAGCGATATCTCTTCTCCCTGTGAGCAGATCATGGTTCGCACACGCTCAGTGGCGGTCAACACGTCAGATGTGGCTCTAGCCACAGAGCCTGAATGTCTAGGCCCCTGTGAGCCTGGCACCAGCGTCAACCTAGAGGGCATTGTATGGCAAGAAACTGAGGACGGTAAGAACATAAGAAGTTTGGTGCTGGTTTGTGCTGTCCTTTTTACCAGTGATGGTTGGTGTGTTTAGTTGGCCCAGAAGCATCTCTGAAGTGTAGTCATGTTAGATTAGGGGACTCACTAATATATCAGATAAAATCACTCAATGTACCAGTTTAAGCCCTTTAAAGGCAACAGTGGAAAGCCAGCCTGTAAATTAAATGATGATTTAAATCTTATTCGAGAGAACCACATTCAGAAAGTGCTGTTTTGTACCAACAGCATGCAGCATTGTTTTGTCTAAGACATTGTGTTTCTGTTGTTGGAGTTTAAAGGGTTTACCGGTATGAAACTGGAATTTAATGGGTTACTTGTCATGTTGTTGAGCACAGCGTTGTGTACTTTCACCTTTATAGTTTTCATTTTCTTCGTTCATCAGGGTTCTCTCACTGCAGTTCAGCAGGCATTACTTAAATGCATTATACAGCCATTGGCAATCTGTGGTGTCACCCAATCCTGACTACTAGCCACTGATCAGTGGACTAATATACAACTAAGCTAGCATTAGTGTAACTCCTACTTGAAGTGTTGAAAAAATTGTAAAAACACATAAAATAGCCCCCTTTTTACCCATTTAGCCACAAAAAGGGCAAATCTGAGATAAAGTATCTAGATATTATTAACTGTAGCTTTTAACTTGTTGTCCTCATCTGACAAGTCATCTCTGTTTTTTGAGTAATCGGTTCTGTCCATTGAAATGATTTTTCGATCAAGGTCTTTTTATTAAAGATTTCACAATATACAAAAGACAAACAGTCCCATACCCACAACCCACCCACCCATCCCACCTACTCTCCAGGCCTACACAAAGCTGTGTAAATTTCAACATTATATAAAAACTGAGGTACCTCTTTGATGCACTGAGATGAGGGAAGAGGGTCCTTCCACCTTAGCAGTAATAATCGCTTGGCCAGCAAAGTGCGAAAGGCCAATATGTTGTATTTATAATTATTTAGTTGGGTATCTAGCAAGTAATGCAATATAAGAAGAGTAGCCTATTGGTTCTTTCAAGAAATGATGATTTGAAAACAGTTATACAGTAGCGAGAAGATATTTGGCCTTGTAGCAGTAATGTTAGCTATCTGACTAAACCAATTCAAAACAACCCACAAATCCACCCCAAAGCAGTTGTTTTTCCAGATGTTCCTTCTTACTACTGTAGGATGTGAGAGTAAGCATGATTACAGCAGATGCAGTGATGCTTACATTTTTCATTTTGGCCTGAGTATTCCTTTAAGGCAGTTAGTAAAGCACTAACAAAAACTTTGTTTTTACCATAAAACATATATCAAGTGAAATCATTCATTAATGAAATTCTTAGCTTCTTAGAAATGGTTTCCGTATTAGTTACAAAATGTCCATATCTGTTCGGCCCTCTGTTAAATCCATGTGCTTTAGTAGCCTGGCAGAACTGGAGTGCAGAGGACATACAGGTTTTAAAGAAAGGTATTAAGGATCTAAGCAGCCCTTTTCCCTCTGTGACAGTGGTTGATTTTAATCCAGGGCAAGGGAGACAGATAGTTACTTCAGTTCCAGGTTTGCGCTATCAGGAGTACAGCCTTTTCAAGCATTTGCATTTCAGTGTTTTCTTCTGTAGAAATGAGGGTCCAGACCAAAGACAGCAAGTCTATGAAAGCTGCAGCCCTGCTGAGTTTTTCATCCTGTTTCATGCTGATAGGTAACTGGAAGAGAACCTCCGCTAGCTGTTCTTGCGTCACATGCATGCTCAAACATGATTCCACTGCAGGGGTGGTAATTTGTTTCAACTCTGTGAGAGGCTGAGATGGGCACCAACCGTAATGAAAGCATAAACAAGATTGTTTACAGTTGGGCCTCCAGCGTAGTGTTTTGGAAAGTCACAAATGAGATCTGCTAAGAACAGCCCAGAACAATTTCCGATGAAGGTTACATCTAGTTGTCGTACAGCAATCAGTTTCACGGTTGTTTGTAATGGTTAAGATTAGGAAAGAGCACAGGAAGCCTGTTTTAGCTTTGAGAGCCAAAGACCAATTACCAACTGTAGCTACAGTCATCCACTTGGTCTTTGTTTTGCAAGTGAAAAGCTTTGTATATGTGTAATGTAAGTAAACAGTGTTGCTGTTGAGGTGCTTATCATTTTAAATTCTCCCTCAAATCCTCATTCAGAACTCAGCTAATGACCGCTCGTATGGCTGTGCAGCTTAAAATTGCTGCAATTTTGAACATTAGGCAGCCTTCATACTCACAAGCTCCCACGCATCCCATTAACTGCAGTGCACTACATTTCAACCCCTCTAGGCTAACCTGAGAATGGCACGGGGAGGATGTATGACTAGCTTCGTCCCCCCATCCCCCCATCTACCCATTCCTTCCCCTCCTCCAGTGCCTCTGCTTTGCAGCCCCTTGGTGATTCAGTGCCTCGTTTCTGGCACTTCAGTACCTCTCATGCAGTGTTAGTAGTGCCTGAGCCCCAGAGGTCTCATCATGGCGCAGCAGCCTCCGCTTGACAAATGCAGAAAATAAGCCAGAGAAAACTCTAAAGCAGCCTCCAGAGAGCATGGAGGAGATGAGCAATAGCCAGAGAGTGTGCTGGCGCTGTCAGAGCTGCCTCGCTGCTGGAAGCACAGAGCTGTAGAGCTGTTGCAGACAAGTCTGTCGGGGCTGCTGAGATTTCTCTGGCTTTGGCTCCTCATTGAGGATTGTATAATGGACGGTTTTAGGCAGTTATTCAATCTCAGCTATCAAGTCATAAATATAACGAATGGCCTATTTTACACAATAGCTAATTGGTGTTTGCATGCTATAAACAGACTAATGAAATTGTCAGTTAGAATGGTGCAGTCACTTCAACAGCCATCAGCTTGTTTTGTTTGTAAGTTAGACTGGCTATGTGTGTGAATGTTTTTGAATCTCTGTTTTATTTCTTGTTATACATATGAAAAAACACATAAATAGATAATGATCAATGTACTGCAGACAATAAAGGAAATAATTGATTTTTGCTATTACTGGCTGGAATTCAGGGGCATTAATGCACAATTGGGGGTACTTGGCAAAATATTCAAAATCTTTTTCAAAGGTTTTTCATGTGTTGCAGATTACTATCTAATATTAGTTGTGTTATTAATGCAATATTGCCATTTGTTTGCATTATTAATACATATCGCATTATTACATCAATTTATTCGCATTGATTTAGTATCACTTATTTAAAAAACATTGAAGATTTTCTGCCCTTGCAGATTTACATAAAGCTACATTTTAACAAAATTGTATTTGTGATTATTCAGAATGTTTTTTTTTTTTTTTTTTATAAATGAGGTATAACAATGTTTACTGAAGTACATATTCACAAGCACATTTCCACAGAAACACAGTACTTAGCCATTTTTAGGCAGCCAAGGAATTTTTAAACTACAAATCAGTATTGGCAGTAAGTATTTTTACTATTCAAACACTATACAATATTAGAATATATTAGTGCTATCAAAGTTACATGCTAATGATGACTTAATGTGATGAATCATTTACACCACAGTTTTTTCTAACTAGCAGTTCCCCTCGTAACAAGACTCAACATAGTGCTATTAGAGTGAGAGGTCTACAACTGCTGGGACGTTGTAGAAGAAACATGGAACCACTCTCACATTGGACTTTGGTGATGAAAGCTGGAAACTGGATTCATCCAACACAGCCCTATGTAAAAAAAAAAAAAACATGATTTTTCAAATCACAATGTATTTTTTATTAATTTGCATTTATGATGCATCAAATTTCAATCTCAAGATTTAGTTAGATCAGTACTTACTGTTCACACAAGTGGCTTAAGATATAATTTTCTCAGAAAACTACTGTAGTTTGGAACACGAGATCATCCACTTTAATGAGTTTGCTAAGTGTGTTGATTTGTTATGGGACTAATTTAAGTACAGCTGTTTGGTACTAGTAACTGGAGCTTGATTGTGATGCCATAGGTATTTTACTAAATAAAATTCATTAGTTGTAACTTTTTACAGAAATTATGGTCTTGTTTATATACGATTAACAGTTGATAGATGTTAGGGTTGTACTGACATTAAGTCTGCTTTATTGACTCTAGGACTTTCTCAGAGATTGTGCCCAAAATGTTTTTCTCCTTAATTGAAGTCATGTTCATTTGCACCCAGAGGCAGAGCAACCTTTTATGGTTGAATTTGACTTCCAAATGCTGACCTTTCACAATGCAGAGTTTAGAGAGAGTTGTGTGGATCAATGAGCGCCCTCCTGCTGGGCAGTCAGAGTGAAGTGTGGCAGTGAAGGTGGGGGCAGGGTTGGGGAAGTTCTAGAAGGCACCCCTGACCCGCCATCCATGACCTCCTTCAATCAGTAGCCCAGGAAGCCTGACAGCTCGCCATACTCACACGGAGCCACAATGACAACGAGGCGCAGCAAGAGGATTTGTTGAAAGGAGCGAGACTGAGGTAAAGGATGACAAGAAGAGAAGTGGTTGAGTGAAGAGAGCAGGATAAAGAGAGCGAGATACACTCGCAGAGAAAATGACTGACATTTTGAAGGTGGCGCAGGGGCACAAATCCCTCCTTGGTGATAGTGCAGTGACCCTGGGGTCGAGAGAGCTGAGCTGCAGTCTCTCGCGGCTCTCCAGCATGCTGACAGTTGGAAATGTCAGCTCCAAATCCTCTAAAAGTTTATTGCTCCTGAAGTGTCTCCCCAGAAAATTCTCCCCCATAGCAGGCTGACGCACCGCTCTCTTGGTGAGACGACAGAGGCTCTGCCAGAGCTGAACTGTTGATGGCCCACTGTTTTGAGTCATGATGGCAAGCACAGACTAACCTCTGCAGCTGCCTTTTGTTTTTAGGCAAATCCAAGGCTCATTGATCTCCTACTGGTGTCCCTTTTGTTTTTGTTGTTGTCAGTCATGTAAATTTGTGATGTAACCATTAGGTCTGTAGTAGACTGATTTTGAGATCAGTCAATGCGCCTGCTGTTTTTCTGGTTTCAGAAGTATGAAAGTCTTCTCTCTCAACTGTAAAATTATACCTTTTCTCTGTTTCAGTTAGTGGTTCCACCCGCCCAGGGTTACAATGAATGGATTGTCTGAAACTGTGACAGTCCTAAATTATATTTAAGTAGGGTTTGGTAAGAGTAATGGTAATCATTTTTGAAAATGAAAACTGTTTTGCAGCTTTTTTCCCAGTGGTTTCATTCAGTCTACATAATCACCAGTACTAGAAATTTAACAATGGCTGTGTTTTCTGGGTCATGAAGACCCAACCCACTATGAAGACCATGCTTGTGTTGATGCTGTTTATGCTTTGCGTCATCGTGGCATACGTTTTTGGTGATTGGACCAAAAACGCATCAGATCACTCAAACCACATTTGGAGATGGTAAGAGACTGATTTTGACCACATTCAAAACCAGTGTAAATGGAATGTATTTTCTCCATCTGCATACAGTTAGACACAGTAAATGGAGTTGGGTCTGCCAGGCGCTGACCAGCAGGTGAGAAGATAAACAAGGAGACGTAAGATGGAGGATATGCAAGGCTGGAATTATTCCCAAACATAGATGCTTCTTGCAGTCTGGGCTGATGAAAGCATTCAAGCAAAGCTTCCAATCCGTATCACAGTGCAAGGGGAAAGTAAAAGACAGCAGAACACAAACGATATTGCCCAGTATTCAACAACTCTCCTGCTGGAGATCTGTATTGCTGTAGAGTTTAGTTCCAACTTGCATCCAACATGCTGCCTCACTCCTAAACAGTGGTCCAGCCAGTCAGCTATTTCTAAAAAATAAGTTAATTAGCTGGAGCGGGTGTGGCAGGTTGTATATGTATATATACAACATATATCCAGATTTGTTAATGCAGCGTATAAACAAGCTTGATGAGCGTCCAAAATTCCCAAGAAACTGTTTATAGAAATAGTGCCCCACCATTATTCATCTAGTTAGTAGATACAAAAAGCCATGGCGAGGTTGTCAGTGCATCCTGAAGTGCACCCAATTTAGCAAAGGACACACCCATGTGTTTGTGGCACTCTAATAATGTCAGTTATCATGCATTGCTAAACAGCAGCTGCTTTTGCCCGGTGCCAGTATTTTACTATAGTAACGAACAGTAATAACATTACTTTGGATATAACAATTAATTGACTACCACCTGTTCATCTTTTTCTGTTCCCAAATAGTACACTGGCATCCTGTCCCTCCTGTAGATCAGAACCACTGAATCAAAGCTGGGATCAAATTTCCAAAGATTCTGACCTCTAGAGGAGTCCCTCTTTTGTGTTATTAATACATGCAAATTAATGTAAACTTTCCTTTGAAATGATTCTTTGTAAATTTGGATTGCTTCCCATTTCCATAAATGTTATCCTGGCCAGGTATTATTGATAGAATATTAAAGTTCCTACTGTCCTTTTTCCTTCAGTATTGAAGGTATGGAAGTGTTGAATCCACACAATCTGAGTTGATGGATCTTTTTATTTTGTATCTGAAAAGATTACAGACTAGGCACCAGCATTAAATTCCCCTTTATTCTCCATCAGTGAATGACGGGGCTTTCACTCAGCTTTTCACATCACTTCTTAGCCTTCCTTCTTGCTTTGCTCTGAAGTTTATAAGCATCACCTGGCTGCCATACTGCTTCCTCTGGGAGACCAGGGAAAGCGAGCCGGGGGGAGGGGTCCATTGTAACCCCTCTATTGAGCACAAGTCACTCAGCTGTGCTAAATCACTAGTGTGGTTATTACAAAAGAATGGCCTTCAGCCTCGCCTCCGTCTCTTTCCCGCCCCTCTCGTTCCCCAGGGACATGCTCACCTTGACCCGTATAATCAGTAGAGGTGGTCACCAGAGTGAACACGTTGGAAGATCAAAACCTCAAAAATTCACGCCTCTAACAGCCAGTTTTCTTCTTGCTGCATTAATAGGTGTCATGGCAGGTCTGCTCTCCTTTCCTATGGTTGCAACACTGTCAAGTAATCTACACTCCATTATGGGTAAAGTCAAGCTTCTTGTCAAATATTGCACAGCAAAGGTTAGATCATAATTAAATGGGTTTGCTATTATTTTTTTCCTGAAAAATAATTTCTTCCAGAAGATGTGCATATTGGTTCAAATGGAGCTAATCCCAATTATATTCTAATTGATGTTTGTTTTCCCTAAGGGTCATGGTATACTTGGTTTTGACACTTGTTCATATACTTGTCTGAATATTGTTTGCCTATCTGTGGGATTGAAAGCTATATACAATAGGAGGCAAGTCGGGGTAAAACAAGCACAGGAATACTATGCTTGATTACTCACCTCTGCCTTATGTGCTGTAGACTGGGGTTCAGTCCCCTCCCTGGCAAGAACCCTGCATTATACCAGGAAGAGTCCTTGGGCAAGACTCCTAACAGTACCTACTCTTACCTGTGTAAAATGATCAAATTGTAAGTCGGTCTGGATAAGAAAGTCTGCCAAATGGCATAAATGTAAAATGTAAACAACAACAAGGTCAATGAGCATTACAGCTGAGGAGACGATGTATCATTGTTTATGCTGAGAAAAGGGCAGAAACAGACTGCAGAAGTGGCTTTTGTCATGGATTGTTCAGTCTGCTCCAGACATCATGTCACACTGTGGTATACTGGCATCACTGTTTTTATGTTGGCACTGCGTTCATTTCTGTGCAACCAATGCTCTGAATGAGCACAAGCTAAAACTACATATATGCACAGTTAAAACATGTACACTGTAGCCCTTATGCTGTTTAAAATGCCAATTTGTCTTCAAAATACCAATTTTCCCCATGCCTACTTGCACTCAGAGTCGACTAAGTGGTATTTACAAGTGGAGAAACTCAATAGAAAGTGGAGAAATAATGCACCTTTTTCACAAGTAAAAACCCTGGTAGTAAGCTTGGCAGTATAAATGAAAAAAATATGCTGAATATTTTTCTAGCAATCTCTGTGCCTTTTAATACATCAAAGACAAAGAAGGAAATGTGCTCTGGGGATCTTTTATGCTTTCTTTTTCTTTTCTTTTTTTTGTATTGTAGGGGTCTGTCAATAATCACCCAGTAAGCTTTCTGATGAGGACCCGATTGCAGCATTAGAGTGGCTTCAGCATTTATTGCTGGTTTTAAAGGACCACTCAAGTACTTTCAATGTAATATCTATATGCCACTTATGCAGCATGTATAATCAATTATCATGGGCAATAGTTTTGCTGCATTTATATGTACTGACTAAAAGAACAGAAAAACTATTTAAAGCACATTTATAATAGAACACTTTGATTATAAGTGTATTTCGAGTTGTTTTTCTCTTCTTCTCGAAGTACAAACACACTGATTTTTTTTGAGAATCGACTTTGCTGCTTGTGCAGCATATAGAAATTGGGTTAAAAATGCTGGAGTATGTTTGATTTCTGAAACCTGTCACTATAATCCTCCTTTTTTTCCTCACCATTGTTCAAACATGATTGAACTGCGTAACTCAGATGACACAGTAACTTGTTTAAAAAAAATAAAGAGACTGCCAGAAATCTTGCATGGTGGCAGGCTTTTGTCTCACCCATTGCATAGAGGTGGCTTTTTCCTTGTTGCATCGGCCTGTTTGACCTTCGGCTGGTGAAAGGGAGAACTGGACCAAAAGACAAGTTAAATGAGAATGGGTGAGAGGCACAAGGTCAGTGCCTGGGGCCCCCCAGCCCTGCAGACTTCGCCCCCAGGGGGGAGATTACTGAAGCCATGCTTGCCCATTAATGCAACTCTTCAGTGGGAAAATTAAACTGGTGACCCAGGCAAGGAGGGAGGTACTTGCCCCCCAGCCCAAAGCCCACCCCCCTTTCCTCTGCTTGTCAGGTCTTTGTTGCCATTAGGGTATTCTTTGATGGGGTTTAGAGGGAAGATGAACTAAAGGCCCCATGGCGATGGAGGTGGCCCCTTTGTTGCTTAGTGGTAGAAGGGGCAGTGGGTGTAAAAGGAATATGAGATGACAAGTCTAATACACTGGGGAAGGAAAGAGGCTGAGAATGCCCGCCCCCGACCCCCACTACCAGGATGACTTAAATTCACATAAGCGACAAGCAGGACTAGGACTGAGTTCAGTCATATAGGAAAACAGTTGTCTAATGTGTCTAGTAACCCATCCAGTTTTATTAACCAATTTGATGACTTGACCCTCATTTATTTTAAATGCTGTACTAAAATAGCTTTGTTTTACATGAGTATGGTTTTATTTACTCTTAATTTAAATGTATTTATTTATTTATTTTTATTGATTGCTAAGGATGTGAAACCATTTTATGGTCTTATTTACACTGTGATTTAAATTGGGATCGAATCAGGATGTCCCTAGGAAATACTATAAGTGGTAAACAAAGGCCTTAAAGAAAAGCTATGTAACATTTAAGTGTATTTCTTAACTGTGAAGTGAAGTTACGATGAAGCATTTATAAATGCCATTCTTAGCTTATGTAAATTTACCCCTCCCCCCAAAAATAAATGAGAGAAATGATTATCATATGATAAATATTTAGTGTTTTACCGTAGATGTTTGTAAAGTCAGTTTGAGTAAGGCTGGATTAAATATACTCTTTTCTTCTCTCCTTCTTGAATAAGGCATTTATAGCACCTCTTGAGCAGGGACTGGTTTGTTAATGAGAATACATGAAGCACTTGTACTTGTGTAAACTATTAAAAGAATGCTACATGCCCTTTGGAAGGAAAGGGGAGAGCTTCAGCCTTCAATCATCTTCTTTTGTGTCTGCTGCCAAATGCTGCGTGCTAGTTAGTTCTTCCCTGAGCTCTGTGTCTCAGCCTTCTGTCTAAGTTTGGGCTTGTCTGCTGCACCAATTTGCTGCTCTTGGCAGCCAGGCTGCACAGAGGTATGCAAAACAGCCGTGGAGAGTCCCACACCGCAAGCATGAAAAACAGCCAAGACTAGCACAATGAGCCACCCTCCACAGTGGGATTTACAAAGCAAGTGTGTTAGCCCATCTCGTTTTAGATTGTTTGCTTTAAAGGGTCTGTGATCCGTGCAATTGCTGGACTCAGTAGAGTGCTGAGAAATATTTCAGCTCAAAGAGGCTGAAGTTGTTCTGTTGTGATCATTTGTTTTAAGAACATTGATTACCAGCATTGATTTGATTTTGCACATAGTTCAGTGACAGTATGTAGTGATTTTAATGATGGTAGAGTGGAAAATTGCCACGTTAAATTAGCTTTCAGTGTTTAATGCGAACCAGAAGATTTTGATAACCCAGCATAACAGAATTAAGAATTTTTAGCTCATGTTTTAAGGGATAGTTCTGACGATTTTTCAAAGTTTATGCATGATTCAGTGGTTAGGATGTGAACAATGTCATTTAGAGTGGTTTGATTGGAAAGCATTTAATCGTTTGTTGCAGAGAAACTCAAAGATGCTTCAGATCGAGATTTTCAGTGATGGAGATGGGATCCAGGTGTCACAATGTCTACAACACACAGCCATTTTATTTACTATCTCAAATGACCAGGGAACCTACACATCCTCTGGGTTGTTTTATATGTAGTGTTGATAGTTGTAAAGTAGTCGTAAAATAAACAAAAAAAAAGTGTACTATTTTGCCTTACAATGCCTTGCACGCACCTCTCAACCATGAATGAGTTTAAGAGGCACAACATTATCTCTAAAATACCATAATACAGTGTCTCGGGCATCAAGCACATTCATAATAATCATTTCATACAATTGCTTTCTGTGTTGGACACTTCAGACTGGTTCCTATCACCACCACTGTGGAAAAGTCTAGTTTCTCTGGAATGACACATTTCCAATCACTCTGAAGGACTTCTTAATGATTTTAATTATTCAGAAATTTCAAAAAAAAAAAAAGGTGGCATTCCCCTCTGTGAGCAGTGGTCGTAGTAAAGAGTTCATATGTTTTTTATGGCCAAACTGTAGATAACCATTAGCAAAGTTGCAAACTGTGTAGGTTTTAACAACCTGCATTTGTCAAACAGCTAAGAAATATGTAACATCTAAAGAATGTCTTCGGATAAGTGGAACCAACTGCCTCAGGCTTTACTCCCTGGAGAGAGAAAAGGAAAGAGTGCAAGCTTCGTTAATGATTGGAATTTTTTTTTTTTTTTGAGGAGAGTAACGACCGCTTCATGAGCAGATGGAAACAGGGTTTGGTTTTATCTCATTGTATGCAAGCTGCCAGCAGAACGCCACCCCTTGCCCCCTACCTCGCCGCCTCGGCCACATCAGTGAGGAACGTGTGCCTAATATGGCTTACTCTGAACCTGCGAGGACGCTTGGGCCACTGACTGATTCATGTTTGCTGTGACTAATTGTATCTAAATGAATACATGTGTTTCATGTACAGAGCACAGACTGTTGGAAAGGCGTTTTGTTTAGAACCTGGAGGAAGACTGTGGGGTTGTGGTAGGACTTTTGTTAAGCACTGTACTAAAAATATAGGTAATGTTTGTATTGTTTATTAAATTGGAGATGTTTTCGGTGTGATACGAACCGAGATCTATGACTCCGCTTGTGTGGGTGGGGAGGTGGTTTGGTAAACATACGGCGTCAGAACGCAGCTGGTTTGAGCATGTTGAGATTTTGAGTTGTCCTCAGTGCTATTTGCTGTGTAAATTAGAGCCAGAGGGGAAGCGATAGAGCAGCACTCCAGTTCAATAGCAAAGCTCCCACTCTCCTCAGCAAGGATAGCTGAGAGAGAGTATGTGTGGGTAAGTGGGAGATAGGGTGGCGCTTTTTTGCCATGAAAGCCGAGAAGGCTGCCGCGCTCCCTCTTGGCCTGTGAAAAGTGAATTAGTCTGCTGTAGACTGTCTTGTGCTGTGCCTCAAAGCCGATGTCTCGGACTCCGGTTACCCCTGAGGGCTTGGCTGACACGTAGAGGTCATGGTCAGGAAAGGCTATTTAGGGGACACGTATGCTCTCACAGTTGATGTTTCAGCTGAAAGGCATCTCAAAACGAGCTGGTTCATGCCCCAGTGTTTTCTTCCCGACTCTGTACCCACCTGTAGAAGTCCATGTTATTTCTTGAAGGGCACATACAGTACTGGTTTGCAGAGGACTGTTTGAGTAGTTTTAATGGGCTCTGAAAGAGACTAAAACTAAAATACCTTGGGTCAGACTCCAGCTTCCTTTATGAGGCATGAGGTTTCAGCTCATGAGTTGTGCCACTGGAAATACTATTGAGCATTAAGGACTAACATGCTCAGTTTTTCTTTCACCTTGCCCGGTTGGTGGTCCTGGGTCTAATTTCAGCACTAACAATTACCGTTCCAACAACATCTGATGTCATGCTAATTGTTTGCAGATGTAATGGCTTCTCTCTGTATGTGTCTACCGCATAGCAGGCAAATTAACAGTGTCGTCCATTCGGGTATGTGATTCAAGCGATCTGTTAAATTTCCCCCCGCTTGTGTCACTGAAACGGAATGAGGCTTATCACGGCTGCTCTCAGACATTTCTGGTTGTCAAGGAAACGTAGTGTGAAAGACGGAGCTGAACACTGAGCGGGTTGCTCGGTTGCTTGTAAGAGCAGAGGGATTCTGTTGCCTGGCACTTTCTGATAAGCTGTTCAAATGCTGCTTTTGAGTAGCACCTGGCTGCATCAAATCATTTGTCTCTGACTTCCTTTGCCAGTGACAAACTAGAATGGAATGTCAAAGCAGCGTGGAGGAATTGCAGTGAGACTGTAGGGAGGTCGGGTGCATGGTGGTCGAGTGTGAAGCGGAGTCCCCCTGTTGGGATTGGAACATTGCAGCATACAATATGATGGATAGGAGCACCAGAAGTTAGTCTCTAAAAGTGATGGCTGCTGCCACCTTGTGTTGGCTATGCTCAGTTAAATACAAATTTTCCCTCCACCTCTCTTTCTGCCCTGGTGTTCACTTTCTCGTTCACACATTCCTCTTCATTGCCCTTCTCGATCTTAGTCTTGCGGTTTCAGTCACTTGCCACTACTTTGTGCAGCAGTGTGGGCCACGTGATGCCTGAATCACTGGAGAGACAAATTGTAGTCAACAGACTGGAGCACTCAGGAGTGAAGGAACTCTTCTACATGCCTCAGCTGTTTCTTGCCTGAGTCAAAAATACAGGCTTTTTCACAGCTGTAGCAATGTCAGGTGGAGGACATATGCCTCGCTCTCATATATATGCATACATACATACATGCATACACACACACACACACACACACACAAAAGGTTGGTTGATTTCTCTACTGCTGTGTACACTGAGAAAGGAGCCTTAGCACATCATGTTTCTTAGACGTAGACTTCACATGTCCACATCTCCCAAAAAAAAAGGCTTTAGTGAGTTCACCTATGTAAGAATTAATCAAATTAGAATCACGCTTGTACAAGTTGATATTGGTTCTTACAAACTGATGATTTATTGTAGGGGTGGGCAATGTGGCAAAAATATTATATCATGATACTTTCCAAACAGCACTGCACAAAATCCTATTAAGCAGGCCTTATTAATCTCACTTTGCAGTGAAATATGTAGTGAGTCAGTGTTCTTTAAGTACCAACATTGTCCATGGTGTACTCAGAAAACCATGTTGTGACAATTTATCAGAATAACAATTTAAAAATTGTCATATTGCTGACCTCTCCTGTGTTGGGTTATAAACTGCTAGTTAGAGCATAAACCAGAAAGTAAAAAATATAAAACATAAAGTGTCTTTAAAGGTCTCAGCTGATCTGTTGATTATATATATATTTTTGTGCAGCATCTATTAAACGTATTTAATTCTTTGTGTTTTGTAGGTATGCTGGTAGTGAATGTCACTTGGAGGAATAAAACTTATGTGGGCACTCTGCTAGACTGCACTCGGCATGACTGGGCTCCTCCACGGTAAGGAACAAGCACTTAAATATTGTAGCAAGGAGAGATATATGCTTATAATAGAAAATGGTAATTAATACAAGTTACAATTAATGTCTGCTGTCGTAAATGCAGGTATTGTATAACTGATCATATCTGCATGTCGCCAATTACTCTATGGACATTTGTTCATTTGTGCTTTGTAAGCTGTGGATGCGATTTTTGCTGCATCAATCAAATTCAAACAAAATAATGTCACACATTTGTGTATCTACTGATAAGGGCATACTAAAGAGTAAATAAGTAAAAGCAGCCGTGTTCTTTCTCCTTTCTGCCTGTGTAGGGCCAGTCATTATGAATGATGTAGCTGAGGGTAATGTCTCAGAGCCCTTCCCATGCTGACATTGTGCTTTTGAAATGCAACATCAGGGTGGAATTGATTTTTCTTTTCTTCCTCCTCTTCATCGATCCAAGGCATCAAAAGCTGAAGCTTTCAGCATATGTTAGAGAGCAGCTGCTCAATCCTGCATCTGTTAGGTCCTAGTGCCTTGCACTTTTAAGTTTGACCCACATTTCAGGTTGTTATGGATTGAGGCTATGACAGTTTATTAAAGTTTCGATAAAGCTTGTTGTAATAATTTATTCTTCTTAACACTCAATTACTGTACAAATTTTGTTTGACTTGGCACTTCACTGGTCCTGTACAAGGTCACACACAACAAGCAATCTGTTGTGCATAATGTTCCATACTTTCAAGGCGCATTGCCACAAGGGTAGCCTGTATTTTTTAATCAGACAGTTTTGGGAAAATACTGCATTGCTGTGAAAGTTATCTGAGGCCTACAGAAGGCTGGAGGCAAACATTACAAACGCAACAGCAGTCTTTAGAGACATCTATGGGATCACATGTGAGTGTCCAGTGTAGAGTTGTGCTTTACTGACCAGCTTTCTTGTTCATTCAGAATTCAGATTCCTGATTCTTGGTGTTAGACAAAGCAAATTGTGTTAGCTGCTCATGCAGTGCTTCCACTGCATGGAAGAGGTGATGACAAAAAGCATTTCATGTTCATATTATATCCAGCTCTCTGATTAAACTAACATGTTAGCAGTGTGGCTGGAAAGACCGTGCATATGATATGCATATTTTTCCATGCAGTATTGGGCACACATTCAAAGGCTGGGTGTTTCTTTGGAGCTTAGGTTTTTTTTTTTCTTCATCCCTTGTCTTGAATGCCCTCAACCTCAGTATAGCAGTGTGTTCCAGGAGTTCTGATTCAGTAACATGACACCGCTTTACAGATACTACATTGTTTTATTCCTTAGCCACTGACAGAGGTGAGACCTGTTCTTTGATTGAGCTCTCTGGCTTCTCTTACCCCCCTGAGCTCATGCCCTGTCTGTTAGAGGATGTTATCACCACATATCTAATCAGCAGCCAGGTCACCCTGGCCTAATCCTGCAGGACTGTTCTGCTGTGCTCCATCCGTCAGAACAAGCGCTGCTGTCGAGATCAGGGATAACAAGAGGATAAAAACCCACAGCACGTCTCTCTCGGGGCCTCTGGCGAGGCACTTATGGAATCAGAATGGAGGGGCATGATTCAGAGGAGAGGCCATCACTCATCTGAGTGTCTTTCTGGCACTGTTAGTGTCCTGTGAGGGGTGTAGATAAGTGTGCGAGGGTTCAGGCAGAGAATTCAATGTACCCTGAAGGGCTTGCACTCTAAAAGATCTGCTTTTTTTTTTACAAATTTGTATATAGTCAGTGTGATGAATAACTGAGAATTTCACCTGGCTTTGTTGGCTCAGGTCTTGAAGTGACTTCTGCAACAAGCTTATTGTTTATGTTCTGTTCTTTCCTGTTCTAACAGGTTTTGTGAGTCACCTACAAGTGATTTGGAGATGAGGAATGGACGAGGTAGGGGAAAAAGAATGAGACCCAACAGCAACACTCCAGTAAATGAGAACAGCAACTCCTCTGATAACAAGGGAAGCAACAGCAGCAAGACCCGAGCCGCATCCAACAGCAAGGGCCGAAGGGGCAGTCAGAATTCTTCTGAAGGCCGAACGCCGCCCAACAGCAACGCTGAAGATGTCAAGGCCAGCCCCTCATCCGTAAACAAACGCAAGAGCAAACCTGCCTCAGATATGGAGCCTAATTCCAGCTCAGAGGACACTAAAGGTAGCAAACGCATGCGTACAAATTCAAACAGCGGAATGCCACATGCTGTCCTTCCCATCCCCACAATCAAAGCAGAGGCAGTGCCCCCATCCCTGGACCGCAGTTGTCCATCTCCAGTGCTCATTGACTGTCCCCATCCAAATTGCAACAAAAAATATAAACACATCAATGGCCTGAAGTACCACCAGGCTCGTGCCCACAATGATGATGATATCAAATTAGACATGGATGGGGACAGTGAATATGGGGAGGATTCTACTTTACATCCAGAACCAGGCAGTTGCAATGGTGCCTCCATCTCCCAGAAGGGCTCTGTCTCTCCAGCCCGATCTGTTACCCCAAAAGGCAGGGGGTTTGATGCCCAGAGCCCCTCACCTTCATCAGGCAAATATGCTTCCAAGCAGTCCAAAAAGAAACAAGAGGCTGACCATGATTCTGGAGTGCACTTAGATGGCTGTGAAGATGGCCCATGTCTTACTGACGAGGCTAGCAATGATGGCATTGATGACAAGAAAAGTCTGGACAAGGCTAAGAAGTCTGGCACTGGTTCCAAAGCAGAGAGGCTTTCTCAGAAAGGTGTGAAATCTGCAAGATCTATTGTACCCTCCATACCACCACAACAGCTCTATAGCTTGCAAGCTTCAAGTTTCCCTGCACCTAATTCAAGCTCCTCTATGGGTGTGAGCACAGTCGTACAGTCTATTCCCAAAAGCCCCCAGCTGAAAGCCATCCAGCCTAAGCCTGTAGTAATAGGTGACCCTTCCATGAACCCAGCCTTAAGTGGTTCCAAAGACAAGAAGAAAAAAGACAAGAAAAAGAAGGAGAGTGGAAAAGAGGTTGACAGCCCTAAGGCCCCTGGGAAGGGAGGGAAGTCAGAGGAAGGAAAAAGTCCTTACTCTGAATCCTCAGACCCAGGGAGCAAAAATGATGGCCTGCTTAATGGCTCAACAGACCCCCACCAGAGTCGCTTGGCTAGTATCAAGGCTGAAGCTGACAAAATCTACAGTTTCACTGATAATGCTCCCAGTCCCTCCATTGGTGTAGCTAGTCGAATAGACAGTGGAGGTATGGCTCAACCCCTCACCCCACTCCATGTAGTAACCCAAAATGGGGCAGATAATTCTTCAGTGAAAACCAACAGTCCTGCTTACTCTGACATTTCAGATGCAGGTGAAGATGGGGAAGGCAAAGTGGAAGGCATGAAGGTCAAGTCTGAGGATCAGTCTGCCAGGGAAGGGGCCAAGAAGGCCTTATTTCCAACTCAGCCTCCAAGCAAAGAATCTCCCTACTATCCTAACTATGAGACATACTACTCACCCAACTACGCCAACCCAAACCCTAGCCCAGGAGTCTCCAGTACAGGTGTAACTTTGCAAGATGGCACTGTGAAGGTAAAGAAAGAAGAAGAGCAGGAAGTAGGAGATGAAAAGGGTAAATCGGAACAGTCTGAAGATCGCAAGTCAGAGATTAGCACTTCTAGTCAACAACAGCAGCAGCAGCAGCAGCAGCCATCAGTCATCCAGCAACGCTCTAACATGTATATGCAGCCACTCTACTACAATCAGTATGCCTATGTGCCCCCTTATGGTTATTCACCAGACCAGGCTTATCATAATCATTTGATGAATACAAACCCAGCGTACAGGCAACAGTGTGAGGAGCGGCAGCGGCAAGCTGCTGAACAGCACAGAGCGGCAGAGAAGAAATCTGAGGCTGTTCAGAAGGACAGGGAAGCCTCCATGAAGTCAGAGGAGTGGAAGCAAAAAGCATCAGTTCCCCCAACCCTTTCCAAAGCTCCAAGTCTCTCTGACCTTGGTAAGCCTCCGCCTCAAACCAAGCCCAAAGAGCCAGCCTCAGAGCCTGCCAAATCCGTTATCATCCCAAAGGGAGAAGATGGAAAGCCACTAGGCCAGCAAGCAGAAGGGCTAAAGATGAAGCTGAGTGAAAGTGGGCACCATGGCAAAGAGGAGCAGAAGCCCAGTATAGAGCCTGGAAGGCCATCGACCATGGAGCAGGCAATGTACATGTACAGACAGGTTAGGAAACCCTAAAATTCTAGTTCCTTTAAATGTGCAAGTAATTTCTGAATAATTAAACTTGTGCTGTCATTTCATTTTAGACAGTGGTTAACTGTTGATGCTGAAATGGTGTGGTGGGATTGTTTCTTTCATTTCCTCTGAATTCTTAAGTTCATTCTTCTCTTCCAGGAACCTGATTCTCGACTATGGCCCTATGTTTACCCCAGCAAGTATCCTGAAGCCCAAAAACAGCTAGATGAGGAGAGGTGGAAGGACGAGCGAGAGCGGGATCGTGAAAGAGAGCGGGATCGAGACAGGGACAGAGATAGAGATCGAGAGAGGGACCGAGATAGGAAAGGCAAAGAGGAAAGAACTCGTCCCAAAGAAGCTCCTCCTAAGGAAGAAAGCAAAGAGGGCCCTGAGCCACGGACCTCAGCAGCCTCTGAGGAGCACAGGGGGATCAGTAAAGACCCCAGAGCCCATATACAGTTCTCTTCAGCTCTGCCTCAGCACCAGTCTTACATGCCCTACATGCATGGATACCCATATGGCCAGGGTTATGACCCCAGTCACCCAGGATACAGGGGAATGCCCTCAGTCATGATGCAGAACTACCCAGGTAAGACTGAGAGCACTTAAAACTTAAATACACATGTGTAACCCATAAACACCTAATTAAATTGGTGATTATAGATCCTTTTTTACTTTGGAGTCATATAACTTGAGATATAACCATGTTAGCTGCATGTTACCCCTTACAGTTTTGTCTAGTTGTCATTAAATGTTCAGTAAAGAGGACCGAACGGTGTTAATTTTGAATGTATTCTCCAGGGTCCTACCTATCAGCAGGATACTCTTTTTCACCATACGGCAGTAAGATGCCCCCAGGAGAGGAAGGTGAGAAGGCCCGCTCCAGTCCCACAGTGAGTGGCAAGTCAGCTTCTGAGTCCAAAGCCCTGGACATTCTGCATCAGCACGCCAGCCAGTACAAGAGCAAATCACCCACAGTAGGCGAGAAAGCACCACATGAGAGAGAACGGAGTGGAAATGAGAGGGACCGAGAAGGTGACCGACCACGATCCTCACCCTCTCAGCGAATCATGCCTTCCCATCACCACCTGGGCTACCCTCTTCTCTCTGGACAGTATGATTTGTCTTATGCCACAGGTTAGAGAATTAAACCATCTGTCTGTGGATAGGAATGCTGTTGTATACTCATCATTTATTGTGTTCTCCATCAAACCACTGTCATAATTAATCAGTTGACCAGTTGTAATGAGTCTTTGGTTTTTAAACACTTAGAAACAATTAACATTTACTGACAGTTTTTAAGTAATTTGTTGGTCAGTTGATTTCTGACAGTTCATCTCTCCCTGAATAGGTCTCTCCTCATCAGCCATTGTTGCCAGTCAACAAGCCTCTGCACCTTCACTGTACCCCCCAGCACGGAGGTGAGAATGGTAAGATATTCTCTTTTATCAGGCCATAAACATTGTCATTTGTCTGTTACCTGAGGCTATAGATTCTGAATAGGTCTGTGAGAACCCTTCAAAGAGTCTCCTCAGTAGACTGCTATGCAGTCTTTGTTGCCCTCTAGTGGAAAAAGATCTTTGGGCTTTTTATGACCTATATTTTAGGTACAAGACTGAGAACAGTGTAAAATCCTGATGTTTTCCCGCGATGGTGTCTCCTCCCACTTATATCAGTCTCTTTCTTGTTTATCTTGTAGGCAGAGGTGACGTCAAGACTATTCCTTTCTTTTCTCCACCAGGGAAAAGGTGACTTGTGGATCTCAAGCTTGCCTGCAGCCATGTGATTAGATCACATGTGGTAAAGTGTGTGCAGTTTATGACATCAGTTCAATGGTGTTCCTGAATTTTTGGTTGTTCTTCCCGGATATCCCGGTGTCTCTGCCCCACCACTTTCCCATCACTGGAGATGGATGTTGGGTGCCGATCCTTGCCAGGACCCCTACAGCCCCACCCCCATCCCCCCACCCCCCACCTCGCCGGAAGCGCTCAGACACCCCTCCCCAGTGCCGCAGGCTACATACTCGTGAGAGAGGAGACATGGTGTGTCTACAGAGACTGCACATGGCATGCTAGCTCTTAGAAAACCTTGATTTAAAGATAATGGAGGACTGAGAATATGAACAGTATGAAAATGTCGTCACTACATTGCTTTGTTTACCAGACTGCGCCTTGGTGAAAAGGGTAAACAGTTACTTCACAGAACTGTTCCTCAAGTGCTGTGAGGATTACACGCATTGGTGGATATTTTACTGTTTTTTCTTTTTTTTTTTCTCTCTCTCTTTTCTTTTCTTTTATAGATTCTTCTTAAAGGGTTAAGAGATGCAACAGTCTCAACAATCTTCTTTCTCCTTGTCCAGAACACACATCCACACACACACATGTGCTCTGGACTCTATGCAAGCTGATGATGCCACTTCTCTCACTCAGTTCAGATTCAGGGGAGTAACTAGAGTTCCTGTTACGATTTCAGTTGTGAAGATTTTACATCCACTTACTTGAGTTCACAGTTTTGTTAAAGGCACTCAAAACTCACTTCCCACAATCAGCCTAGATCATTCACTGTTGGTAGGTTGTTTTTTTCCTGTTTCTTTGAAAGAGACAAGGACACCTGTCTCCCAGTGCTTTTCCATCAACTGCTTGTTACACTGGCTCATGTATACAAGTAGCAGCAAAGGGTAAAGTGTTCTTCTGAGAGGTTACACTTTTCTCCAGCATCATTGATGCAACTGCTCCATATTTAACATCATAGTTTGGATCTTCAGTGGGACTACTGATGTCAGGCTGCTTCGGAAGGGCGCTCCAACATGCTGCAATGGACTCGTAAGGAAGGAGTGTGTGTTTACTGCTTGTACGCTGGACTGGAGTAGTGCCTTGTTTTGTGGCAATGCTACCAACACCACTCAGCAGCCATGCTGGTAAGAAGGCTAGTGTACTCTTGTAGGAGTTTCCCTCAAGCCCAGCTTCTGCAACTGAGACAGGTGTCGTCTGTTTGAGAGGTGTTTGTGTGTGTATGTGCGGCATGGGGTTGACCAGATATTCTGAACCAAGATGGCCTGGTCACGAACTGTAACGCACGCCCATGCTTTTGTTCAACATGCTGCTGCTTGAGAGTCTCATGCCAAACTGCATGGACCAGAAAGCCCTGGGGCAAGTGCATATATGAAGGCACAAAGAGGAAGGGACATTTCACTGAGCATCTGCGGCTAAATGCGCTCCGCCAGCCCCTTCTTAGGCCCAAGAGAGGTCCATCACACAAGCTCCTTAGTTGGATCCCAGTCCGAATACATTGATGTGTAGAGTTACTGTATACCTGACAGTGGAGTACCTGTGCTGTTTGGTGTTCACTATTGGAGCTCCTTTTTCCGGATGTCCTCCCAGCTCCCTATCCCTTCCACTCTGTCATGTGTATCTGCATGGTGTACTATAGCACTAGAAAAAAAAACGTTAACACAGAGAGTAAGGCAAGCTGTGCACGTTTGCCTCACTTCCTCTTGCTGCCCTTCTCTCTCCCACATGCACTCACTATGTGGTTTCTGTATATATTGTACAGAGGAATTATTTTAAAAAGGTTGTTGGATGCTATTGGAATTTCCTACTTTTTTTTTCTTTTTTTTGTCTGTTAGCCTTTTTTTCTACTATTGTTGATATAATATGAATATGTAGCTGGTGTAACGGCTTTATAATTGAAGTGTTGTGATTTTTTTTTTTTTTTTTTTTTTTTTTCGCTCCTTGTCTTTTTCTCCTGCTCCATTTCTCTCTTTACTTGGGTGTCTTTTCCTCCCAAACCTTCAACCAAGCATGTCACATTTTGGTTTTAATTTGGCTCTTTGGATCTCATTTGCTAAAATAATATATGAATGCATAACATAATTGGTTATGTTAAGTGACTTGTGTTTTTTTTTGTTTTTTTTTTTTGGTTCCAAATCTGCACTAGCATAAGACATTAAACCCAGGCCATAGTTTCTCTAATAGAATAACAGGGATTACAGGCATGGGTTCAAGCAGTGCTCTCGGCTACTGCTTCCCTGAAATCACACTAGTTTGTTTCACTCATCCTGTTCATTGCCAGGTAGTTAATCCAATTCTCCATAGTTCTTTACTGCTACCTGCATCCCTCAGGTGCACATCATGACAAAGTCACAGCTTGCATTTTTTTTAATATGTATACAGACAAAAGGTCATATACTGTTATCACAGACAAACAACTTTAACATGGCATGTACTGTCATACCATTGACATTTGTTCAGTTAAATAGTCTACCGTTTTATTTTAGTCCCATCTTAAACACTAACAAACATGCAGTTTTAGCTGTGGTGCTTTATATTCCCTTTTTTAAGTGAATTTCTTTTAAAAACTTACTGTATCTTAATCGAACAGGTAAGCCACCCACATAGAGAATTTAAATGTTCTGTTGGACCTGGTGGGGAGATTTTAACACTTTCATCCCACATACTCTGTGGCTCAGGGTAAAAGTGTTCCTTTTAAGCTGGTGTAGGACCACTTTCCCAAACCCTGATCCTAACCTTAACCATTCAAGGAGAAACCAGCAAACTGGACTTAGATCAGCGTAAAAGGGGGACTTGTACGAACACCCTTAGGTATAATGCGGGGAGGGATTTTACATAAATGGTAGTAATCTCACTTAACTGTTTTATCTTTGAACGTAACCAGTAAAGTTGTGCTGTCTGGTGACATGGTTCATAATATTGAGGAAAAAGCGCTTTTTTTTTTCTTTTTTTTTTCAGCATTCTGAGTGTTTATCAAGTCAGTCAGTTTTTGTTTTGAAACATCAGACATTAATGTTTGTCTCAAAAGGTGCTACTATGGCTGGTCCCGTGCAGTCCTTGAAGGGAGGACGTAATGTGCTTTTCCTCCCAGGTTCTACCAGGATCTATTTGGGCCCCCTTGTTCTCATGCAGAGTGTGTTTGTCCCGATTCTCTCAGTCTGAGAGCTGTGGCTCACTATCATTGGTACTTGAAAGACAGATGTTTACAGCTTTTGTTTATTTCTATGTTTGGATGCATTTCTCTTGTAAACTTTGCTCTATCTCTTTCCCCCTGTCTCCGAGCTCTGTATCGTTCTTCCCCCGCCTCTATCCCTCACTCTCTTCCTGGGGTTGTCGTATGTAAAGTGTACATTGCCACATTTCTTTTTTTTTATACAATATTGTAACTTGCCTTTGTACATTTAGGCAGAAAATAAATCTTTTTATGAGACAATCACTCCAGTAGCCTTATCCATGTTTCCTTTTTAGATCAATGATAATGCAGTTTTGAGAATGCATTTTAGTTATGTTCAGATTTGACAGTTAAGTTTTTGTTTTTTTTGTTTGTTTTGATGTGATAAATATATAAGAAAACAAGTTGTTTTAACCAAGTAAAAGACTCACTAATACAAAAATACTAGCAATTCCATTCAGAGTTATAGTCTAACAATGTAAATCATTTCATGATACATGATTATAGGTCATGTAATTTGATGTGAAGATATAAAGAGGAACAGTGAATTGCATTTTGCTGAATCAAAATGACAGGATGTCTATCAAGAGCAGCCCATCTTAAAAATAAGATGAATAGTCTACAGAAGCTTATTAAGAAAAGATAACCAGACAGATCCTCTTATAGAAGCCCAAAATGAAAAGATCACCAGAAGGATCTATCTATAAGAGCCAATAAAGAAAACATAACCAGAAGGGATACGTCAATCAGATCTGCTCAAAAAAAGATGTCCAGTGGGGAAACTCCAGGTCAAACTTTACAACATGCACTATATTGCTAAAAGTATTCGCTCCTCTGGCTTCACACGCATATGAACTTAAGTGACATCCCATTCTTAATCCACAGGGTTTAATATGATGTTGGCCCACCCTTTGCAGCTATAATAGCTTCAATTCTTTTGGGAAGGCTTTCCACAAGGGTTAGGAGTGTGTTTATGGGGAATTTTTGACCATTCTTTCAGAAGCGCATTTCTGAGGTCAGACACTCATGTTGGACGAGAAGGCCTGGCTCGCAGTCTCCACTGTAATTCATCACAAAGGTGTTCTATCGGGTTGAGGTCAGGACTCTGTGCAGGCCAGTCAAGTTCTTCCACACCAAACTCGCTCATCCATGTCTTTATGGACCTTGCTTTGTGCACTGGTGCACAGTCATGTTGGAACAGGAAGGGGCCATCCCCAAACTGTTCCCACAAAGTTGGGAGCAGGAAATTGTCCAAAATCTCTTGGTGCTGAAACATTGAAACACTGAAACATTCCTTTCACTGTAACTAAGGGGCCGAGCCCAACTCCTGAAAAACCACCCCACACCATAATCCCCCCTCCACCAAACTTTACACTTGGCACAATGCAGTCATACAAGTACCATTCTCCTGGCAACTGCCAAACCCAGACTTGTCCATCGGATTGTCAGACCGAGAAGCATGATTCATCACTCCAGAGAACAGGTCTCCACTGGATGGTTTTATACACCTGTGGCTGGAAGTGATTGGAACACCTAAATTCAATGATTTGGATGGGTGAATGAATACTTTTGGAGATACAGTGTATCTTGAGTGACTTGCGACTTCAGACAAATTTGCTGAAATGTGTTTTCTGAAGCTGCCAGACAGCTGACTACCAGGATTTCCAAATTCATCATATGTTAAAATGACATTTTATTCCATGTAAACTTTTTTTTTTCCTGCTGCACCAATCACTAAATGTTAACACAATATAAAGGTTGTCTGGTGTGAAAGAGAAAAAAATTAAGACGAGAAGCTTTCTTTTGACAGCAGCATTATGTATTATAAATATTTAGATAAACTTTCCAGCTAAGTTGGTGGTGGAATGAGGAAGTCCAGGAGAGTATTCAAAAGAAGAAGGCAGCTAAGAAAAAGTGGGATAACCAGAGAGATGAAGGAAGTAGGCAGGAGTACTGTGAGGCTAGTCGCATAGCGAAAAGAATGGTGGCAAAGGCTCAGGCCTATGATGAGCTGTATGAGAGGCTGGACAGTAAAGAAGGATAAAGGACTTGTATCATTTGGCTAAACAGAGAGATAGAGCTGGAAAGGATGTACAGCAGGTTAGGCTGATAAAGGATAGAGAGGGAAATGTACAAGTGAGTGAACAGAGAGTGTTGAGTAGATGGAAGGAGTACTTTGAAGAACTAATGAATGAGGACAACAGGGGGAGAGATAGTGGATCAGGAAGTGCAGAGAATTAGTAAATTGGAAGTGAGGGCAGCTTTAAAAAGGATGAAGAATGGAAAGGCAGTTGGTCCAGATGACATACCTGTGGAGGTATGGAGATGTTTAGGAGAGAAGGCAGTGGACTTTTTAACCAGGTTGTTTAACAAAATCCTGGAGAGTGAGAGGATGCCTGATGAGTGGAGAAGCAGTGTACTGGTCCCCATTTTTAAGAACAAGGGTGATGTGCAGAGCTGGCAGGCAGGAGGCTCCATGGACCATGATGTTTGCAGATGACATTGTAATCTGTAGTGAGAGTAGAGGGCAGGTGGAAGAGAATCTGGAGAGGTGGAGGTTTGCACTGGAGAGGAGAGGAATGAAGGTCAGTAGAGACAAGACGGAATACATGTGTGTGAATGAGAGGGAGGCAGGTGGAAAGGTGAAGATGCAAGGAGTAGAGGTCGTAAAGGTGGATGACTTCAAATATCCTGGGTCAACCATCCAGAGCAATGGACAGTGTAGAAAAGAGGTGAAGAAGAGGGTGCAGGCAGGATGGAGTGGATGGAGACGGGTGTCAGGGCTGATGTGTTACAGAAGGATAGCAGCAAGAGTGAAAGGGAAGGTTTTCAAGACAGTAGTGCGTCCTGCTATGATGTATGGTTTGGAGACTGTGGCTCTGTCTAAAAGACAGGAGGCTGAGCTGGAGGTGGCGGAGATGAAGATGCTGAGATTTTCGTTGGGAGCGACAAGGATGGACAAGATTAGAAATGAGCAGATCAGAGGGACAGTGAAGGTGGAGCAGTTTGGAGATAAAGGCAGAGAGGCCAGGTTGAGATGGTTTGGACATGTGTTGAGGAGGAATAGTGGATATATTGGTCAAAGAATGTTGGTGATGGAGCTGCCGGGTAGAAGGAGAAGAGGTAGGCCTCAGAGAAGGTTTATGGATGTAGTGAAGGTGGACATGGAGATGGTTGGTGTAAAAGTAGAGGAGGCAGTAGATAGGGCAAGATGGAGGCAAATGATCCGCTGTGGCGACCCCTAAAGGGAGCAGCCGAAAGAAGATCAACTTTCCAGCTGCTCCTTTTTCTTCTCCACAGGAATCTTGAGAGGTTTAGGCATCATTACTGGTTAACTCATGATAATTCTTTCTTTTCATTGATCATAAGCTCTCCTATTTATCAGACTTACTGAGGTTGCTCTTTTGAGCCGTGTATGATTCTGCATCACACCTAAGCTCCATTGGGAAAATTCTGTGAAAACAACCTAAGCTCTTTTCCTGAAGACGTTGCTTCTCCAACTCTAATCTCTCAAAGCTCAATTATCTTGCCTACATTTCTTCAACATGTCACGTTGCCTTAATCTTGCACACCCTGTTACCACCCACAAAGCTGGCAAGGTACTAGATATTATCTTCACAAGGAATTTCATCTCAAGTAATCTTACAGTGATCTGTCTCCAAGCATTGTGTTTTTCCACCTCCTCATATACAGTCCCACCAATCCCACTTAGCTACCAGTGAGCAGCCTTTAAAGAAACTTCCTCCATTCATTCTTCCTCCTTGCTATAACCTCCTAACTGCCCTGTAAAACTACTAGTTCCACTTGTTCAACATCTTTTGTCTCTGAATCAGCTTGAACATCATCTATTGGGCTGTCATCTTCAGTAATGTGCCTTTTAATGCGAATTATCTTCCCGCTCATGCTTAGTATCACCCCTCAGTTGACTGACTGTACACCTAAATAAGATGTGTTGGCACTCAGACAACTTTCACCAAAATGTTCACAACTACAGGAAACTTCACCTTCGTATTGTTAACAGGCATATTGTCATCCTCATTAGTGTCAATACAGTATGTTTACAAGGTCATGAGTGTGTTGCAGAGTTAGAATTCAGGAACAATGGTTATGTTTGCTGAGCATAAGCAATCATTTTCAGTCCACAATCTTGCAGGTTACAGGTTTTTTAACATGAGTGCAAGAGAAAATGAACTTAGAGATGCCTTCAAATCCAAATTCTGTCCCTTGACAAGAATCAAATCATGAAATCAGTGAAAATGTTTATGCTACACCAGGGGTTCCCAACCCTGGGCCTGATCTGCTGCCCTGGAGAGTTCAGTTCTAATATTCAGAGGCTCCTGACAGCCTTCAGTAACTGGATCAGGGGAGGTAACTTCAGTAACTGGATCAGCCAGGACCAAGCACTCCTGTGCTACAATAGCTTAGTTTAATGCTTTAAATCTAGTAATCTTTCTTTAAACTGATGTTCCAGCTGTCGTGCATACAGTTGGTGTGAAACATGGTTTTCATTAGAATGGATTTATTCATTTTGATTTATTCAGGTTCCACTGCTGCTTCCAGATGAGTGTGTTGTGTCAAATGACTCATTCATTCTGTTAAAGTTCTTGGTGTGCTTCCTTGAAACTAAGAAACTGGTGGGCGGTTCTGTTCAGTAATCTCAAGCAATTTATTAACAGCTCACTTCAGTGGTTTGTCTGAGAATTGAAGGAACTATAAGGCAAATGGGCGACACGGTGGCGCAGTGGGTAGCACCTGGGTTCGTAGTGAGGAGGGCCTGGGTTCGATTCCCCTGCCGGGTGACCGGGGTCCTCTCTGTGTGGAGTCTGAATGTTCTCCCCGTGTCTGCGTGGGTTTCCTCTGGGTTCTCCGGTTTCCTCCCATAGTCCAAAGGTGTGAGTGTGTGAGTGACTGTGTCTGTCTGCCCTGTGATGGACTGGCGACCTGCCCGATGACTGCTGCGATAGGCTCCAGCACCCTTCTGTGACCCTGATGGAGGCTTATGGAAATGGATGGATGGATATAAGCCAAATGCATAACATAATCTATACATTACATGAAAACATTCCCAAAAACGCCCTTAATGGCTGCATCTTCTTTGTGAGTGAATTAGCTTTCTCTGTTTTTGTCAGCAGTATGTCAACATTTTAACATTTTAACTACCTAGAACTAATGACTTATTTTCTTCTTATTCTGACACAGTATCTCGAAATGATATACTATGTCGAAATGGCGTATGTCCTATAAATGTTTGACTTAGTATTTCAAAATAATTACTTACAGTGGGTTGCAAAAGTATTCATACCCCTTGAACTTTTCCATATTTTGTCACATTACAACCACAAACATAAATATATTTCACTGGAATTTAATGTGAAAGACCAACACAAAGTGGTATACAATTGTGAAGTGGAAAGAAAATTATACATGAATCAAAACATTTTTTACAAATAAAAAACTAATAAGTGCGACGTGCAAAAGTATTCAGCCCCCCTGAGTCAATACTTTGTGGAGCCACCTTTTGCTGCAATTACAGCTGCAAGTCTTTTAGGGTATGTCTCCACCAGCTTTGCACATCTAGTGACTGAAATTCTTGCCCATTCCTCCTTGCAAAACAGCTCAAGCTCAGTCAGATTGGATGGAGAGCGTTTGTGAACAGCAGTTTTGAGATCTTGCCACAAATTCTCAATTGGGTTTAGGTCTGGACTCTGACTGGGCCATTCTAACACATGAATATTCTTTTTTTTAAACCACTCCATTGTAGCTCTGGCTTTATGTTTAGGGTCGTTGTCCTGCTGGAAGGTGAACCTCCGTCCCAGTCTCAAATCTTTTGCTGACTCCAACAGGTTTTCTTCCAAGATTGCCCTGTATTTGGCTCCATCCATCTTCCCATCAACTTTGACCAACTTCCCGGTCCCTGCTGAAGAGAAGCACCCCCAGAGCATGATGCTGCCACCACCATATTTGACAGTGGGGATGGTGTTTTCAGAGTGATGTGCAGTGTTATTTCTCCGCCACGCATAGCATTTTGCATTGTGGCCAAAAAGTTCTATTTTGGTCTCGTCTGACCAAAGCAGCTTCTTCCACATGTTTGCTGTGTCCTCAACATGGCTTCTGGCAAACTGCAAACGGGACTTCTTATGGTTTTCTTTTAACAATGGCTTTCTCCTTGCCACTCTTCCATAAAGACCACATTTGTGTAGTGCACGACTAATTGTTGTCCTGTGGACAGTTTCCCCCACCTGAGCTGTGGCTCTCTGCATTTCATCCAGAGTCACCATGGGCCTCTTGGCTGCCTCTCTGATCAGTGATCTCCTTGTTCGGCCTGTAAGTTTAGGTGGACGGCCTTGTCTTGGCAGGTTTACTGTGGTGCCATACTCTTTCCATTTCCGGATGATGGATTGAACAGTGCTCCGTGAGATGTTCAAAGCTTGGGAAATCTTTTTATAACCTAAGCCTGCTTTAAACTTCTCCAAAACCATATTCCTAACCTGTCTGGTGTGTTCTTTGGACTTCATGATGCTGTTTGCTCCCCAATATTCTCTTAACCAACATCTGAGGCCGTCACGGAGCAGCTGTATTTGTACTGAGATTAGATTACACACAGGTGGACCCTTTTGAGTCATTAGCAGTCATCAGGCAACTTCTGAATGCAATTGGTTGCACTCAGGGAAAAGGGGGCTAAATACTTTTGCACGTCGCACTTATTAGTTTTTTATTTGTAAAAAATGTTTTGATTCATGTATAATTTTCTTTCCACTTCACAATTGTATACCACTTTGTGTTGGTCTTTCACATTAAATTCCAGTGAAATATATTTATGTTTGTGGTTGTAATGTGACAAAATATGGAAAAGTTCAAGGGGTATGAATACTTTTGCAACCCACTGTATTTTCTTAACATTTTGACTTGTTATTTTGAGATGCCGACTTACTGTGTCAAAAAAGACTTTATTTTTTCAA